>NC_092164.1:56711164-56856164 GCF_045791955.1 Oncorhynchus clarkii lewisi
CCCTCCAGCAATGTAAAATGAAACAGAAATATCCGGGCAGCAGAAGTGGACTCCTGAGGATTTCTTTGTGTTGTTCTAATGGGAACCTATCTACGGCAGCTGTTAACTCATATTAGTAGCCTTTTGAGTGTTGATTGTAACCCACTGAGAGTTGTGGTGATGTTAGTAGTACTGACAATAAAGACAGAGAACTTACTAAATTTACCATGGCACACTGCAGAGTCTGAGTATCTAACACAAGGTCAGATGTTCTATCAGCCCCTTATGGTTAAGGTACTGTAAGGTTTGAAGGTAAGGTTGTCTGACCCCAGATTTGTGTTTAAAGATCTCTCTCTCTCTCTCTCCCTTGCTCTCTCTGAGGTGACAGGGCTGAAATTGTGTTGACAACGTAGCGGATTGGACTGTCCTGCTTCACTCAGCTCTTTAAAAAAAAAAAATTCCACAGAAAACTTATATCAGAGAGAGAGGGAGATGGCTCGAGAAAGACGGTGAGAGAGGGAGAGAGAGACGGGGGGAGAGAGAGAGAGAGAGAGAGAAAGAGAGACAGAGGGGGGAAAGAGAGACAGAGAGAGGGAGAGAGAGAGAAGGCGTGAGAGAGGGAAGGGAGAGAGGGGAGAGAGAGAGAGATAGAGAGAGAGAGAGAGAGAGAGAGAGAGAGAGAGAGGGAGAGAGAGAAAGAGAGAGAGAGAGGGAGAGAGAAAGGAGTGGGTGATTAGATTTGTCTCTTGAAGTACACCAGAGATTTGGATTAGGTAACTGGTGATGTACAAGTGTTGACATGACAATATGGCTAAGATTTGACATGACTATATGGCTAAGAGTTGACATGACTATATGGCTAAGAGTTGACATGACTATATGGCTAAGAGTTGACATGACTATATGGCTAAGAGTTGACATGACCTTATGGCTAAGAGTTGACATGACTATATGGCTAAGAGTTGACATGACTATATGGCTAAGAGTTGACATGACCTTATGGCTAAGAGTTGACATGACTATATGGCTAAGAGTTGACATGACTATATAGCTAAGAGTTGAATTGACCTTATGGCTAAGAGTTGACATGACTATATAGCTAAGAGTTGGCATGACTATATGGCTAAGAGTTGGCATGACTATATGGCTAAGAGTTGGCATGACTATATGGCTAAGAGTTGACATGACTATATGGCTAAGAGTTGACATGACTATATGGCTAAAAGTTGACATGACCTTATGGCTAAGAGTTGACATGACTATATGGCTAAGAGTTGGCATGACTATATGGCTAAGAGTTGACATGACCTTATGGCTAAGAGTTGACATGACTATATAGCTAAGAGTTGACATGACTATATGGCTAAGAGTTGACATGACTATATGGCTAAGAGTTGGCATGACTATATGGCTAAGAGTTGACATGACCTTATGGCTAAGAGTTGACATGACTATATGGCTAAGAGTTGGCATGACTATATGGCTAAGAGTTGACATGACTATATAGCTAAGAGTTGAATTGACCTTATGGCTAAGAGTTGACATGACTATATGGCTAAGAGTTGACATGACTATATGGCTAAGAGTTGACTTGACCTTATGGCTAAGAGTTGGCATGACTATATGGCTAAGAGTTGGCATGACTATATGGCTAAGAGTTGGCATGACTATATGGCTAAGAGTTGACATGACTATATGGCTAAGTGTTGACTTGACCATATGGCTAAGTTAGTTTGTGCCGTCTAGTGTCACTATGTCACGGTCATCAGTCAGTTCTCGATGTTTGCATCGGCTTAGCCTGTGTAGATGTATTTACATTCAGTATCTGGTCCTGATGTGTCAAGTTTCATATGGGCAAAGTTCCAACACTTGTCTCTTATTTTATCTGTGCATAGCATATCTGTGCGTAGCATGATCCCCTGTTGAACATGTGGTGACTGCATGCGTGTTGATCCGTGTCTGGTTTTGTTAGTGGGGTGTCTAGCAGGATGAATACCTATGTATGCTTTGAGTGACAGAGCCAGCTGGCCTGCTGGCATGGTGCCCTTGCTGTGCCCTCTCTCTATAGGACCACTAGTGGCTGGATAGGACTAATCACCTCCAAGCCATCATTTTAATGACCAATTAGACCAGCATCATCATGCTAGGCCAGAATAGCAACCCAAAATTGCTGGCTGGAAATGACCAAATTAATATTGATGACCCGGAATGGTTGAATGGCAGTTTCACTGAGGGTGGCAGATTAAGGCTACATCCAGATTTTCCACCCTTCTCCCAAAGTGTGCACTTTAACACTGCCTGTCATGGTTTAAGCATTGGCTGGAAGGAGTTTCCACCCTTGTTAAATCCATTAGAAGGAATGTGCTCAGTGGTACAGCTAAAATGTCTGACCCAAAATGCATCATTTGATTTTACTGAGCCCAAATGAATATGGATGACTGAGAGATGTACTGTATGCTCTTGTTTGTTCCCAGGTGAGTTCTCTGGGGAAGGAGGTGACAGAGCTGGGCCGAGTAATGAGAAGTATGGCTCAACTGATGGAGTCCTTCTTCTCCGGACCCCAACCCCTCTATCCTGCACACTGCGTACCTGGACACCATGCATACCTGTCCCGCACTGCGCCCCCACCCCACACCGCCCCCCCACAGTCCTACCCCTCTCAGACTGAACCTCTCTGGGCAGACACCCCCCTCACGACCCTCTCTTCCTGCATCTCTCCGTCATTTAGTCTGGCCCAGCGGCATCCTGGGATGTTCCATGTGGATCCCGCCCTCACCGCCATTCCACACAGTCCTGAAGATCTCCACCCGGCCCCCTCACGCCTCTCGCCTCCCTACCCCTCCTCCTTCTCCCTCACGGACACCTCCACAGAGCCCCTGTTGCCCTCTTCTCCTGGGACACCCCACTGTGAACGGGGAGGGGGCGCTGGGTCCTCCAGGTCACGGGCACACAGTTTGGAGACCCCACAGCCACCGTGTGACAGGAGAGGAGGAGGGGTCGTTGCAGTCACCCCTCAGAGCTCCAGAAGCCTGCCCCGCCCTGGAGGGAGCTACCAGCACATGGATTTATAACAGACTGAACTGGACTAAAGAGATACTGGACTAAAGAGATACTGTATTGTCTAAAGAGATACTGGACTAAAGAGATACTGGACTAAAGAGATACTGTATTGACTAAAAAGATACTCGACTAAAGAGATACTGTATTGACTAAAGAGATACTGGACTAAAGAGATGCTGAACTGAAGAGATACTGGACTAAAGAGATATTGAACTAAAATAGTGTATGGGACTAACAACCAGGTCCCTATATCAGGGGAGTATACACTCTTACAGGGACACAATCAGATCTCTGATGATATTGATAACCTTTCATTTTCTATCTCTGTTTCCAAGGCACGCTTTCTTTTCAAATAGCATGACAAAAGCAGAGGGGCAGTAGGTAGCTTATAGGTAGCTTTACCTTGTATAAACATTAGCAGATGTTCCAGTAGTGTTCTAGAGGGGTATAGAATCATGAAGGTCACTGTGGCTTTGTGTGTTATCCTCTGGAGAAGGCTCTGGGGTCTGGAGGAGTTGAGAGGAGGAACAGCAGGACTGCACAATGACAGAGGACGAGGAGGAGGAGACTGGGTCGCATCAGCAATGGAGGGAATAGTGGAGATGCCTGGGTGGATAGGGAGGGAGGGAGGGAGGGAGGGAGGGAGGGAGGAGAGGAGTTGGATGGGGGGTCTTGCTTGCTCTTTCACTCCTTGCTGGCGGGGTTTCAGGTTGGTTGGATTGGAGGAGAGATGAGATAGTGGTGGAGGTGGGGGATGAGGAAGAGAGAGTGGTGGAGGTGGGGGATGAGGAAGAGGGAGTGGTGGAGGTGGGGGGATGAGGAAAAGAGAGTGGTGGAGGTGGGGGATGAGGATGAGAGAGTGGTGGAGGTGGGGGGATGAGAAAGAGAGAGTGGTGGAGGTGGAGGGATGGGGAAGAGAGAGTGGTGGAGGTGGGGATATGAGAAAGAGAGTTCCAGGTTCTAGTTTTCCCTCCCTGCTCTTGTAGCCAAGGTCTGGGCCTGTGGATGGGGGCCAGTGCCTAGTGTTTGGGGGTGGGTTGGTTGGGCCTGGTTGGTAGAGGCTGGTTCGGTTGGTTGGTAGGGCCTGGTTGGTAGGGCCTGGTTCGGTTGGTTGGTAGGGCCTGGTTGGTAGAGGCTGGTTCGGTTGGTTGGTAGGGCCTGGTTGGTAGAGGCTGGTTCGGTTGGTTGGTAGGGCCTGGTTGGTAGAGGCTGGTTTGGTTGATTGGTAGGGCTTGGTTGGTAGAGGCTGGTTCGGTTGGTTGGTAAGGCATGGTTGTTAGAGGCTGATTGGTGGCTTGGTAGGGGCTGGTTGGTGGGTTGGTAGGGGCCGGTTGGTATATGCTGGCTGGTAGGGCCTGGTTGGTAGGGGTTGGTTGGTAGGGGTTGGTTGGCAGGGGCTGGTTGGGGGGTTGGTAGGGGCTGGTTGGTAGGGCCTGGTTGGTGGGTTGGTAGGGGCTAGTTGGTGGCTTGGTAGGGTCTGGTTGGTGGGTTGATAGGGCCTGGTTGGTAGGGGCTGGTTGGTGGGTTGGTAGGGCCTGGTTGGTAGGGGATGGTTTGTGGGTTGATAGGGCCTGGTTGGTAAAGGCTGGTTGACGGGTTGGTAGGTCCTAGTTGGTAGGGGCTCGTTGGTAGGGGTTGGTAGGGGCTGGTTGGGGGGTTGGTCGGGGCTGGTTGGTAGGGGCTGGTTGGTGGGTTGCTAGGTGCTGGTGTTTAGGGGCTGGTAGGTAGGTGCTGGTTTGATGGGTATAGGATGGACTGAGGCTATACTGTGAGAAAGAAAGGGTGGATTGTTGGAGTCTGGTCTTTCGTGGTGGTCCCTCATGGTGTGCCTGGAGCGACACAGCCCCTGCTGTTGTCTGTCATACTGTGCACAGCGAGGCGACTCTCAGTCTTTCTTTCTCAACGCAAATCGCTCCCTTTCTCTCTCTGTCATTTTCTTTCTGTCTGTCTGTCTGTCTGTCTCTCTCTCTACCTGTGTGCATGCCTCTCTAAGCCCTTTGAGTAGTGCCTGTAGAGACATTAACATGCTGCATGTCACTATGGAAATCCAGCTTGCCATTTATCTATTTAAAGGAAACACAGTTCATTCTTTAATTAGTGAACTGGGCATTTATCAACACATATTTATAGGGACGGGGTCTTTTGATATAAAAACATTGGCAAGTTTTAGACACAAGTAGCAAGAGACAGCCCCGTAGTTAAACGCCAGCAGCACAATCCCAATAGTTTATTGGTTAATGACTCATTAGACCTATTAGGCATATTTTCCCAATACGTCTCCCATTGGTAAGAGATCAGTGGAGGCTGCTGAGGAGAGGATAGCTCAAAATAACGGAGTAATGTAACGGAGTGAATGGAATGGCATGAAACACATGGAAACCACGCGTTTGGTGTATTTGATACCATTCCACCTATTCCAGTCCGACCATTAACACGAGCCCGTCCTCCCAATTAAAGTGCCACCATCCTCCTGTGTAACAGACTGCCTCAGAGTTCCATGTCCGAGACCAATCAGAATAAAAGGCAATATTTACACGTTTCAATAGACCAAGAGAAGAAGAAAAATGATATGAATGTATTGATACTAAAGATGCATTTTTGTACCTCGTGGACTGCAGGGGTAAGGGTTGCTCTTTGTTTGAGGGGAGCTTTGTAGTGTGGTGGTGAGTAGGCTACCCTGCAAACAAGAATGAGTCGTTAGCACGTCCCCGGGATGCATAAAGTCATCAGGACGTCATCAGGTTTTGTCTAGTACCCGGTTGGTCCCGGGGACATCCCAACGGAAGTTTTTAGGACGTTCTTGGGATGTTGTGTCATGGTCCCCTGTAGGTTTTGTCTAGTTCCCGGTTGACCCTGAGGACGTTTTTAGGACGTTCTTGGGACTTTGTGTCAGAAAGATCAGCATACCCCAAATCCAGAGGTTCTGAGTTCAAATCCCAGGTGGGGGTCATATTGGACAGTCAGTACTAAGTGATCATGTTAAATCTAATCATATTGTCATTGATTAAAGATTTGTACATCATTTTTGCTGAACAGCGTTACCACTTACCTTTAAAAAACCTTTAATTATAATGGTTTGGGACACATGGGACCATCACGTGACAAACACCTCTAAGGGAACAAGATCTCCAGGGGACCATGACACAACATCCCAAGAACTTGCTAAAAATGTCCACGGGACAAACCTGGGAACGACAAAAAGGTCCCCCAGAGAACTTTCCCTTGGGACCATCAGGCAACATCCTAAGGACTAGTAAAATGAAATTCCTGAGAACATCCTAAAAAGGTCCTGACATGGTCCTCAGTGATGTCCTGGGAACTTACAGATAACCAGAAAAAGGTCCCTCAGAGAACTTTCCCTTGGGAACATTACACGACGTCCTAAGGACGAGTCAAATGAAAGTCCTGAGAACGTCCTAAAAAGGTCCTAACATGGTCCTGACAGGGTCTTCAGTGATGTTCTGGTAACTTACAGGGAACTACCCTTCGGACCATCACACAACATTCTTAGAACATTCTCAGAATGTCAGTGGGATAACATTGCGCCGAAACCCTTAAGGGAATTAATGGGAACGTTGTCGATACGTGCTCAGGACGACCCCTGTTTGTGGGGGATGCTGGGAGAACAAGAAGTAGTGAATCTAACCTGTCTTCATATGTCTACTTCCAGAGCCATTCATTTCAATGGAACACATTTCTAAAGCACTTTGAGATGAATTAACATGGTGAAGTGGCACACTGCTTTAAAAACCATGAGCAAAATATCTGTATATCTACCCTCCTCAAAATGATTGATTGTTTTCGTGCACTATCTATAGTCAAAACGCAAGCTCCATTGAAATGAATGGACCTCTGACTCCAGAATGGAACCAGAAGTAGTGGAGGAAACGCGTCACTCTCTCCTATAAGCGTAATAGTGTACCAGACAAGGCCATTCCTGTCCCAATGGCTTTTCTATTCTCTCTTTGTTCCTAGGTTTACGTGCCTCTTGGCTTCTCTGCAAATGGAATGTACTGTAATCAAATGAACTTTCATTGATTTTGATTTTGATATTTATTATTATTAGATAAAAACCTGTTATGCTAATAAATAACAAATATGACTTATGTCCATCATCTTGTTTATTGTGAAGTAAATTATGATTATATACACTACCTTTCAAAAGTTTGGGGTCACTTAGAAATGTCCTTGTTTTTGAAAGAAAAGCAATTTTTTTGTCCATTAAAATAACATCAAATTGATCAGAAATACAGTGTAGAAATTGTTAATGTTGTAAATGACAATTGTAGCTGGAAACGTCGCCTCTTCACTATTGATGTTGAGACTGGTGTTTTGCGGGTACTATTTAATGAGCTGCCAGTTGAGGACTTGTGAGGCATCTGTTTCTCAATCTAGACACTCTAATGTACTTGTCCTCTTGCTCAGATGTGCACCGGGGCCTCCCACTCCGCTTTCTATTCTGGTTGGAGCCAGTTTGCGCTGTTCTGTGAAGGGAGCAGTACACAGCGCTGTACGATATCTCCAGTTTCTTGGCAATTGCCTTCATTTCTCAGAACAAGAATAGACTGACGAGTTTCAGAAGAAAGTGCTTTGTTTCTGGCCATTTTGAGCCTGTAATCGAACCCACAAATGCTGATGCTCCAGATACTCAACTAGTCCAAAGAAGGTCAGTTTTATTGCTTCTTTAATCAGGACAACAGTTTTCAGCTAACATAATTGCAAAAAGGGCTTCTGATGATCAATTAGCCTTTTAAAATTATAAACATGGATTATCTAACACAACGTGCAATTGGAACACAGGGTTGATGGTTGCTAATAATGTATAATGTAAATATTCCATTAAAAAATCTGCCGTTTCCAGCTCCAATAGTCATTTACAACATTAACAATGTCTACACTGTATTTCTGATCAATTTGATGTTATTTTAATGGACAATTTTTTATTTAAAAAACAAAGTGACACCAAACTTTTGAACGGTAGTTTATACACACACACACACACACACACACACACACACACACACACACACACACACACACACACACACACACACACACACACACACACACACACACACACATCTCCATCTTAGCTCCGTCCCACTCATAGCAGAAGGCATTAAAGGACAGACACACACAATATGAATAAACAAAGGGGGGACAAACATTGTGTGTGTGTGTGTGTGTGTGTGTGTGTGTGTGTGTGTGTGTGTGTGTGTGTGTGTGTGTGTGTGTGTGTGTGTGTGTGTGTGTGTGTGTGTGTGTGTGTGTGTGTGTGTGTGTGTGTGTGACACACCTGTTGTGGGCTCAACTTTCAGCAGCCTGGCTGCTGTCCTCGTAGATAGAGGAAGTATAGTGGTGCTTGGATGACAGTGAAATGAAATGATGACGTGTGTAATTAATGGGGGTGGGAGATGAGAGGGTGAGGTGTGTATTTAAAGGGGGTGTGAGATGAGAGGGTGAGGTGTGTATTTAAAGGGGGTGTGAGATGAGAAGGTGATGTGTGTATTTAAAAGGGGGTGGGAGATGAGAGGGTGAAGTGTGTAATTCATGGAGGTGGGGGGATGAGAAGGTGAGGTGTGTAATTAATGGGGGTGGGAGATGAGAGGGTGAAGTGTGTAATTAATGGGGGTGGGGGGATGAGAAGGTGAGGTGTGTAATTAATGGGGGTGGGAGATGAGAGGGTATGGTGTATATTTAATGAGGGTAGAAGGATGAGAGTGTGTGTTTAACTGAAGGAGGTGTAGACGATGGGTTGTGTGTGTTTGTAAACTCAGAAAAAAAACTGAACGTCCTCTCACTGTCAACTGCGTTTATTTTCAGCAAACTTAACATTTCTAAATATTTGTATGAACATAACAAGATTCAACAACTGAGACATAAACTGAACAAGTTCCACAGACATGTGACAAACAGAAATTTAATAATGTGTCCCTGAACAAAGGGGGGGTCAAAATCAAAAGTAGCAGTCAGTATCTGGTATGGCCACCAGCTGCATTTACTGCAGTGCACCTCCTCCTCATGGACTGCACCAGATTTGCCCGTTCTTGATGTGAGATGTTACCCCACTCTTCCACCAAGGCACCTGCAAGTTCCCAGACATTTCTGGGGGGAATGACCCTCACCCTCTGATCCAACAGGTCCCAGACGTGCTCAATGGGATTGATATCCGGGCTCTTTGCTGGCCATGGCAGAACACTGACATTCCTGTCCTGGAATCACGCACAGAACGAGCAGTATGGCTGGTGGCATTGTCATGCTGGAGGGTCATGTCAGGATGAGCCTGCAGGAAGGGTACCACATGAGGGAGGAGGATGTCTTCCCTGCCTGCAATGACAACAAGCTCATTCTGATGATGCTGTGACACACCGCCCCAGCCCATGATGGACTCTCCACCTCCAAATCAATCCCGCTCCAGAGTACAGGCCTCGGTCATTCCTTCGACGATAAACGCGAATCCGACCATCACCTTGGTGAGACAAAACCACGACTCGTAAGTGAAGAGCACTTTTTGCCAGTCCTGTCTGGTCCAGCGACGGTGGGTTTGTGCCCATAGGCGACGTTGTTGTCGGTGATGTCTGGTGAGGACCTGCCTTACAACAGGCCTACAAGCCCTCAGTCCAGCCTCTCTCAGCATATTTCGGACAGTCTGAGCACTGATGGAGGTATTGTGCATTCGTGGTGTAACTTGGGCAGTTGTTGTTGCCATCCTGTACCTGTTCTGCATGTGTGATATTCGGATGTACCGATCCTGTGCAGGTGTTGTTACACATGGTCTGCCACTGCGAGGGCGATCAGCTGTCGGTCCTGTCTCCCTGTAGCGCTGTCTTAGGTGTCTCACAGTACGGACATTGCAATTTAATGCTCTGGCCACATCTGCAGTCAAATGCCTCCTTGCAGCATGCCTAAGGCACGTTCACGCAGATGAGCAGGGACCCTGGGCATCTTTCTTTTGGTGTTTTTCAGAGTCAGTAGAAAGGTCTCTTTAGTGTCCTAAGTTTCCATAACTGTAGCCTTAATTGTCTACCGTTTGTAAGCTGTTAGTGTCTTAACGAACATTCCACAGCTGCATGTTCATTAATTGTTTATGGTTCAATGAACAAGCATGGGAAACAGTGTTTAAACCCTTTACAATGAAGATCTGTGAAGTTTTTTGGATTTTTACGAATTTCTCTTTGAAAGACAGGGTCCTGAAAAAGTGGCGTTTCTTTTTTTGCTGAGTTTATTTTTGTGTATGGGGGTGTAATAGTGCAAAAAACTATGTTGATGGTGTGTGTTTTGCCAGGACGGGGAAGTAGATGGCGGGCGGTGTGTTTTGATGATGATGTGTGTTTAGCGATGGCTCTCTGTGGAACTTGTTATTTGGCTTTGCTTGCTGAAGCCCATCCATAGTTAATGGTGAACAGACGATCCCATCCAGTCTGTTTATGCACTATTCTGTCCACCTGCTATCTGCCTCATATTTTATTCACTGCTTTCCACCTCCTTTTATTTATCATTAGGAAATAGAGGCCCACAAATGATTGTCTATGAGAGAGAGAGAGAGAGAGAGAGAGAGAGAGAGAGAGAGAGAGAGAGAGAGAGAGAGAGAGAGAGAGAGAGAGAGAGAGAGATAGGAGGTGCTAAAGACATTCAAGTTATTCATATCCTTTCCAAAAATGCTTTGGTTGATCTCGCTTTATTTATTTACCATCCTATGACATATTTATTATTGCTTTATTACCGGCACCTGTGTGTTTGTATGGGCTTGTGTACATGGGTGAGATAGTTTAGTTGTTTAGTACAATAGTCATCTTTACTGCTCGTGTGTGTGTGTCTGTTTGTCTCTGAGAGCTATCCTCGGAAGTTCAAAATCCTTAATGATGGCCTTAACCCAAATATAGCAGCAATTAACTTGTCTTCTTCTCGTGTACACAGCCAAATACTGTCAACACACACACACACACACACAAACCCACTCAATCAATCTATCACATACACTCATTCTTCCATTTAAATTACCACTTTGTCCCAGTGAAAATAGTTCCTCCTCCACTTGTCTCTTGCCCCAGATTTCAGGACAAAACAGCATCTCTGTCTGTGTAGCCAAGAGGGGGAAAAGGCATTTCTTTCTCTCACTAAGGTAAGAAAAGGCATTTCTTTCTCTCACTAAGGTAAGAAAAGGCATTTCTTTCTCTCACTCAGGTAACCAAATACATGTATTTCTCTCACTCAGGTAACTAAATACATGTATTTCTCTCACTAAGGTAAGAAAATACATGTATTTCTCTCAATAAGGTAACTAAATACATGTATTTCTCTCACTAAGGTAACTAAATACATGTATTTCTCTCACTAAGGTAACTAAATACATGTATTTCTCTCACTAAGGTAACTAAATACATGTATTTCTCTCACTAAGGTAACTAAATACATGTATTTCTCTCACTAAGGTAACTAAATACATGTATTTCTCTCACTAAGGTAACTAAATACATGTATTTCTCTCACTAAGGTAACTAAATACATGTATTTCTCTCACTCAGGTAACTAAATACATGTATTTCTCTCACTAAGGTAACTAAATACATGTATTTCTCTCACTCAGGTATCTAAATACATGTATTTCTCTCACTCAGGTAACTAAATACATGTATTTCTCACACTCAGGTAACTAAATACATGTATTTCTCTCACTCAGGTAACTAAATACATGTATTTCTCTCACTCAGGTAACTAAATACATGTATTTCTTACACTCAGGTAACTAAATACATGTATTTCTCTCACTCAGGTAACTAAATACATGTATTTCTCTCACTCAGGTAACTAAATACATGTATTTCTTTCTCTCACTAAGGTAACTAAATACATGTATTTCTTTCTCTCACTCAGGTAACTAAATACATGTATTTCTCTCTCTCACTCAGGTAACTAAATACATGTATTTCTCTCACTAAGGTAACTAAATACATGTATTTCTCTCACTCAGGTAACTAAATACATGTATTTCTCTCACTCAGGTAACTAAATACATGTATTTCTCTCACTCAGGTAACTAAATACATGTATTTCTCACACTCAGGTAACTAAATACATGTATTTCTCTCACTCAGGTAACTAAATACATGTATTTCTCTCACTCAGGTAACTAAATACATGTATTTCTCACACTCAGGTAACTAAATACATGTATTTCTCTCACTCAGGTAACTAAATACATGTATTTCTCTCACTCAGGTAACTAAATACATGTATTTCTTTCTCTCACTAAGGTAACTAAATACATGTATTTCTTTCTCTCACTCAGGTAACTAAATACATGTATTTCTCTCTCTCACTCAGGTAACTAAATACATGTATTTCTCTCACTAAGGTAACTAAATACATGTATTTCTCTCACTCAGGTAACTAAATACATGTATTTCTTTCTCTCACTCAGGTAACTAAATACATGTATTTCTCTCACTAAGGTAAGAAAATACATGTATTTCTTTCTCTCACTAAGGTAACTAAATACATGTATTTCTCTCACTCAGGTAACTAAATACATGTATTTCTCTCACTCAGGTAACTAAATACATGTATTTCTCTCACTAAGGTAAGAAAATACATGTATTTCTCTCACTCAGGTAACTAAATACATGTATTTCTCTCACTCAGGTAACTAAATACATGTATTTCTCTCACTAAGGTAAGAAAATACATGTATTTCTTTCTCTCACTAAGGTAACTAAATACATGTATTTCTCTCACTCAGGTAACTAAATACATGTATTTCTCTCACTCAGGTAACTAAATACATGTATTTCTCACACTCAGGTAACTAAATACATGTATTTCTCTCACTAAGGTAACTAAATACATGTATTTCTCACACTCAGGTAACTAAATACATGCATTTCTCTCACTCAGGTAACTAAATACATGTATTTCTCTCACTCAGGTAACTAAATACATGTATTTCTCTCACTCAGGTAACTAAATGCATGTATTTCTCTCACTCAGGTAACTAAATACATGTATTTCTCTCACTCAGGTAACTAAATGCATGTATTTCTCTCACTCAGGTAACTAAATGCATGTATTTCTCTCACTCGGGTAACTAAATACATGTATTTCTCTCACTAAGGTAAGAAAATGTATTTCTTTCTCTCACTCAGGTAACTAAATACATGTATTTCTCTCACTCAGGTAACTAAATACATGTATTTCTCTCACTCAGGTAACTAAATACATGTATTTCTCTCACTCAAGTAACTAAATACATGTATTTCTCTCACTCAGGTAACTAAATGCATGTATTTCTCTCACTCAGGTAACTAAATACATGTATTTCTCTCACTAAGGTAAGAAAATGTATTTCTTTCTCTCACTAAGGTAACTAAATACATGTATTTCTCTCACTCAGGTAACTAAATACATGTATTTCTCTCACTCAGGTAACTAAATACATGTATTTCTTTCTCTCACTCAGGTAACTAAATACATGTATTTCTCTCACTAAGGTAAGAAAATACATGTATTTCTTTCTCTCACTAAGGTAACTAAATACATGTATTTCTCTCACTCAGGTAACTAAATACATGTATTTCTCTCACTCAGGTAACTAAATACATGTATTTCTCTCACTAAGGTAAGAAAATACATGTATTTCTCTCACTCAGGTAACTAAATACATGTATTTCTCTCACTCAGGTAACTAAATACATGTATTTCTCTCACTAAGGTAAGAAAATACATGTATTTCTTTCTCTCACTAAGGTAACTAAATACATGTATTTCTCTCACTCAGGTAACTAAATACATGTATTTCTCTCACTCAGGTAACTAAATACATGTATTTCTCACACTCAGGTAACTAAATACATGTATTTCTCTCACTAAGGTAACTAAATACATGTATTTCTCACACTCAGGTAACTAAATACATGCATTTCTCTCACTCAGGTAACTAAATACATGTATTTCTCTCACTCAGGTAACTAAATACATGTATTTCTCTCACTCAGGTAACTAAATGCATGTATTTCTCTCACTCAGGTAACTAAATACATGTATTTCTCTCACTCAGGTAACTAAATGCATGTATTTCTCTCACTCAGGTAACTAAATGCATGTATTTCTCTCACTCGGGTAACTAAATACATGTATTTCTCTCACTAAGGTAAGAAAATGTATTTCTTTCTCTCACTCAGGTAACTAAATACATGTATTTCTCTCACTCAGGTAACTAAATACATGTATTTCTCTCACTCAGGTAACTAAATACATGTATTTCTCTCACTCAAGTAACTAAATACATGTATTTCTCTCACTCAGGTAACTAAATGCATGTATTTCTCTCACTCAGGTAACTAAATACATGTATTTCTCTCACTAAGGTAAGAAAATGTATTTCTTTCTCTCACTAAGGTAACTAAATACATGTATTTCTCTCACTCAGGTAACTAAATACATGTATTTCTCTCACTCAGGTAACTAAATACATGTATTTCTCTCACTCAGGTAACTAAATACATGTATTTCTCTCACTCAGGTAACTAAATACATGTATTTCTCTCACTCAGGTAACTAAATACATGTATTTCTCTCACTCAGGTAACTAAATACATGTATTTCTCTCACTCAGGTAACTAAATACATGTATTTCTCTCACTCAGGTAACTAAATACATGTATTTCTCTCACTAAGGTAACTAAATACATGTATTTCTCTCACTCAGGTAACTAAATACATGTATTTCTCTCACTCAGGTAACTAAATACATGTATTTCTCTCACTCAGGTAACTAAATACATGTATTTCTCTCACTCAGGTAACTAAATACATGTATTTCTCTCACTCAGATAACTAAATACATGTATTTCTCTCACTCAGGTAACTAAATACATGTATTTCTCTCACTCAAGTAACTAAATACATGTATTTCTCTCACTCAGGTAACTAAATACATGTATTTCTCTCACTCAGGTAACTAAATACATGTATTTCTCTCACTCAGGTAACTAAATACATGTATTTCTCTCACTAAGGTAAGAAAATGTATTTCTTTCTCTCACTCAGGTAACTAAATACATGTATTTCTCTCACTCAGGTAACTAAATACATGTATTTCTCTCACTCAGGTAACTAAATACATGTATTTCTCTCACTCAGGTAACTAAATACATGTATTTCTCTCACTCAGGTAACTAAATACATGTATTTCTCTCACTCAGGTAACTAAATACATGTATTTCTCACACTCAGGTAACTAAATACGTGTATTTCTCTCACTCAGGTAACTAAATACATGTATTTCTCTCACTCAGGTAACTAAATGACTCCTTTCTATTCAGTATTCGTTTATCTCCACAGATACAGCAGTTGTGTGTTGTATAAGGAAATGTCACATTTTGTTCTTGTCGACAACTTAAGCCTAGGGTCTATTATTCTCTCCCAAGGAGAGAAGACATATTGTAGACATGCCTGGTCCTGTAGATGAACCCCATGGCCTGTGTGTGTGTGTGTGTGTGTGTGTGTGTGTGTGTGTGTGTGTGTGTGTGTGTGTGTGTGTGTGTGTGTGTGTGTGTGTGTGTGTGTGTGTGTGTGTGTGTGTGTGAGAGAGGGCGAGAGAGAGAGAAAGAGAGAGAGAGAGGAGAGAGAGAGAGAGAGAGGGAGAGAGAGAGAGAGAGAGGGAGAGAGAGAGAGAGAGAGAGAGAGAGAGAGAGAGACTATGTGTCTGTAGTTTTATATCTAGAGGTAAGGTATTTCTTCCACTACAATGGGTATGGCTGTTGCACATGAGAGGTCTTCGGCCGGATGGTCCTATTTGCATGATCCTGTCAAGGCCCAGGACATTACCATTTACTTGCGGGACAACTAGGTGTTTGATAAATGAGTCTGTGAGTGCAGCTCCCTTGGGTATCGTTCTACACGCAGCGCGAAAGAGGAGAACAATGCGCACATTAGAGCAGAAGATTAATGTGGGGCTCCACTGTAGATGACATAGAACCAGCTACGCTCTCCTACCGACGGTGCCATGGCACCTTCTAAATGGCTTCTATTGTTGCTCACCTGTCAGAGGTTGTCCAAGCAGTTTCAACAGATAGCGTGATGTTGTGACCATGTAGCTGCTATTGCCTGGCAGCGCACTCTATATTTGGCCCTACAGTTAGATTCAGAATGAGCTCAGTCATCTTAGCCACTTCATTGCTTGATGATTTTTTACGTGAAAAATGAGAAAAGTGGACTCTGAATGTCGTGTGTTTTTTACTAGTATTGGACATAAGACAGAATGTCTGATATCTTAAGAAGGTGTTGCCGTTTTTAAGGAATATGATCTCAATCGTCATTTTTCAAGCAAGCATGCTAACTACGCTAGCAATCTGTCTCAGGAAAAGGCAAGTGTCACGTTCGTTGTAATAATGGTCAGACCAAACTGCAGCGCGATATGGTTTCCACATAAAAATGCTACTTAAGTATGATCCCCAATTAGAGACAACGATAGCCTGCTGCCTCTAATTGGGAATCATACTAAAACACCAATATAGAAAAAACAAACTAGAACCCCACATAGAAAATATAAACTAGACTAAACCCCTAGTCACGCCCTGACCTACTCTACCATAAAAAATAAAGGCTTTCTATGGTCAGGACGTGACAGCAAGGAAGCCTAAAAACTTGCCACAAACTTAAAAGGCCAACAAAATATGTTTACTAAATGTATTTTGTTGTTACTAAACGGTGCTCTACTCAAGACTCTGTAACGAAGGCAAGCTAAGTAGTGGCACATAAAATACAAGAGCATAGCAGGTCTTTTTCTGACGGGGAGGTGGGGAAGAGTAGTGGAGACTGCCGGTGTCCTTTGTTCTGAGAGATAAAGCCTATTTGAGATAATTTGCTTATCACACAGAACCGTCACCAGGCGCGTGGAAGTGATAGGTGAGGAGCTTTCTTCGCAGAGTTGAAGAAAAAAGCAGATGGCTTCGATCTTTTTTCTATAGCACTGGATGAGAGCAGTGACATCAGAGACACCGCTCAGTCGTTCATTTTTGTCAGAGGAATACATGGGAACTTTGAAATAACGAAGGAACTTCTTGCGATGCAATCAATGATGGGAACAACTAGGGGCTCTAACTTCTACGACAGGTTGTCTGCCTGCTTGGTAAAAATGAATCTACCGTGGAACAAACTGACAAACGTCAGATGGATCACCAAATATAACCGGTAAAAACATTGGCCTACTAAAAAGATTACAAGACAAAGTAGAAGAAGAAAGACCTAATTCACTGTATTATTCATCAGGAAGCCCTGTGTAAAAGTGTGTTAGAGCTGGAAAATGTTGTCAAACCGGTTGTAAATCTTGTCAACTTTATACGGGCAAGGGGGCTTAACCAGCACCAGGACTTGTTGTACCATTCAAATGTGCGATAGCTAAGCCTGGGGAAAGTATTTTGCCGTGTGTGAGAACTGAGAGGGGAAATAGGTATGTTCCTTGATGTGGTTGGTAAAGCTGACGACTTCTCCAAGTTCAAAGACAGACTGGCTGGGCGACGTAGCTTTCGGTGTGGACATATTGGGGCATCTGAACGATCTAAACGTGAAACTGCAGGGAAATTGTGTTTTTGTGCATGAACTGTATTCCAATGTGAAAGTCTTCAAGACCAAACTTATGTTGTTCTTCAGACAAATGAGCAGCCGGTCTCTCGCTCATTTCCCCACACTGGCCACACTGGACACTCCCACATCACAGTGCCTCACTGAGACAGACAGTAGCACTTTGATCCACCTGCATGCTGAGTTTTCCTGCCGCTTCACCAAGACTGAGACAGAGCTGAAGCTTGTTCATGCCCCCTGTCTTTCGACAGTGAGAAAGCACCACCAGACACACAATTGCAACTCATTGACATCCAATGTGAAAGTGCTTTGGAGGAGAAGTACAAAACGGCAACAGTAGACCAGTTCTATGGCTCCCAGAATGAAACTAAGTTTCCAAACATTAAAAAGCCCAAAGGATGCTTGTTTTATTCGGGTCCACAAATGTGTGTGAACAAACGTTCTCAGTAATGAATTACAACAAATCCCGTCACAGATCAAATTGAACAAATGACCACTTGTTAGCTGTTCTGAGAATCTCTATATCAACGATGACACCAGACATTGATGCCCTTGCCAAGAGAGGTGACCAGACCCATTGTTCACATTAAGACTGGAATAACTGTGACTGGGGTAGGCCAGAATAACTGTGACTGGGGTAGGCCAGAATAACTGTGACTGGGGTAGGCCAGAATAACTGTGACTGGGGTAGGCAAGGATTATGCTTTTTCATGGTGATGGTTAGGCAGTGAGAATTATCCAGCAATGCACTTATTACAGGTAATAACTAATCAGTCAGATTTGGGCTGAGGTGATTGGATAACTGTAAATATGGCTCACAATGGAGATGAAAATTGTTTCTTAATATGCTTTCAAAAACAGACCATTCCAAATTAAACAGATGCTCTTACTATATGTTTCACTCAAATTTTAGAATATATTTTTTTACACATCTGCTGTTACATTTTGCATGTCTCCAGTCATATAATAATATAATATATTATATATATTTTTAAGTTTGCATATTGTGACTGTGTTTTGATGTTGCCCTGTTGGTGAGGTTTATGACCCCCATAGATACTTTTCCCCCTTTTCTCTCTCTACAGACTGGACTCTTGGAAAGCCCTTTGTTAACATAGAGAGAGTCTGGTAACATCAAACGGTTGGGGAATGGAACCATATTTCGGTAATCCAACCAGTTGAAAGTATTCGTTGGTACTTAAAGAATATGATGTCAGATCAGTTGTCGTCTGAGACATTATTACTGATGATAGGATGACATAAACTGTATCTTGGAAAGTCTACACATCCTCGTCATCAGATTCACATGGAATTGTGGTGCAATTTAAATGTTTAAATATGAAACTATTTGTGAAAAGATTAAATGTAAGTTTAGTTTTTAAAATGGGAGAATTGTTTTCAAAAGTAAAATATGCTCAATCATTGGCCACGCCTACGTGAATAGGCATTTGTTGTAAATGATGAACCAACCCATTTTCTACATTTCTATAAGAGCCCCCGTGACACAATTCACGGCGAACTAAGCCGACCTCAGCGTGAGCTCTGGTTGCGAATGGTTGAACGACTACAACCTAACGAAATTAACATTGTGTTCCTGATGACGTGATGACTGATGTCCATACGTTTAGAAGGGCAAATTTCAACATGGAGGTGACGATCGCCACGCTGGAAGGATGAATTTGACTATACCAGCCAGAATATAACATGAGCTTAGTACGGCAACTTGGTTTGAACTTTGAACTTATTCACTAAAGAAGTGATACATCCTAGACGTCGAGTCATCAGCAGCAGCTGTAAACGTGCGTGGCCTAGGAGAGGACGGACAATCTCTTCAGAATGACAGGGTACTTACTACATTGTATCCGTTCTACCACAAGACGACATGGTACTACAACGTGTCCGTTCTTCCACACAACGACAGACTACAACGTATCCGCCCAGAAATATTCTTAAAAGGACAAGGGAGATCTCTGCTGGGCAACATAGCCTTCCATCTTCGACCAATCTATCGAAGCGCAGCTCAGAGTAAATATATTTCTTGCATTTTCCTTTTCCGAATGGGTGGTTATTTAGAATGCCTACGATTATGTATTTATGACAGCATAGCTTCATAAGGTCCGATAGAGACCAAATCCTTTTGTTCCTCAGTCTTCCCGCACTTTCATTCAAACCCAACCCTCTTTCTTTGAGCCGTCATATCGGTTTCGTCTGCTAGTGAGTGACGTTTTCTTTTATGACATAATTAGTAATCAATGTATGATCCATCCTGTGTATATGTAATTCTGTGTGATTATTTAGGTATTTAGTAAATAAATAATTAAACCAAATGTTGCATTGCTGATTCAACTTGTTAGCCAGGGTTCGTGAAGATAACCAAGAATTTTACAACGTTCAGATGAGACTGAATAAGGTGACGATTAATAATTAACATAAAAGATTACCAGGTCCTTAAGAGTTTATTCGGAAGACAACACCTCTATAAACATTATTCCGCGGTGCCCGACTTCCTAGTTAATTACATTTACATGATTAGTTTAATCAGGTAATATTAATTACAGAGAATTGATTTGATAAAATAGCATGTCATATATCATTTAATCCATAGTAAAGACACGACAACTGTACGTTTGGTTGTACTTTACAAGGGTAGAGATGCAGGATCTGTGTGTGTGTTTGACTGTGTCTGTCATGTTGTAAATTATATACATTTTGTGAAGATGTGGGGGAAAATGTGTTCACAAAAAACAAGGGTAGAATTGTTCTGCAAGCATATGTACACCTACAGTACACTAGTAGTTGTGTGTCAATGTGAGAATGAATAAAGCATATGTACACCTACAGTACACTAGTAGTTGTGTGTCAATGTGAGAATGAATGAAGCATATGTACACCTACAGTACACTAGTAGTTGTGTGTCAATGTGAGAATGAATAAAGGCTTCACATGTTTTGTCACGCATATAGTATGTGGCCCTTCACTTGGTTTCAAAAACTCATTGTGGCCCTTGAGCCAAAATGTTTGCCCACCCATGCTCTAGACCATGCTACCTGTTCTCTCTCATCAGTCAAAACTCCTATTTCCCACCCTAACATTTAAACACTGTCTGCAATATGTGCCAAGTGTGCAGCACTTTTAGGCATATGTCATAAGTATCATCTTAGAAATAGGTTAGTATTGATTTCATCAGGATGCAGGTGTATGAAAAAGTGAGAGCCTTCACCCTCGTGTCCCTCGCCAGTTTCCTGCATTACATAACAGCACACTGTGAGGCGCAGATATGTAAAATCTCCCAATTCTGAAATTGCTCTGTGCACTTCTTGCAGGCTTGTTAAAATGCGCCGCTGCTTGGATAGTCAATCACACCACGGTGGTAGCAACGTGTGAGCTAAATTGGCTCGGGAGCAGCACGGGGGAAATCTGCCCGTGGTGCCGAACACAAGGTCGGGCTTATTCTGTCAAAGCCTACCTCTCTCTGCTCTCTCTTCCTTTCATGTGCTGCAAGACCAAAAGCAAAAATCCCACTGTACAATAATGCCCCAAAACATTTTTAAAGGCCCACTGCAGGTTAGAGGTTGGAATAATACTGTGAAATTGTGAAAATGATGATAATGCCCTTTCAGTGTAAGAGCTGTTTTAAAAAAAAACTGCCTGAATTTTCAGCCTGTTTTGGTGGGTTTGGCCTACCTGGTGACATCACAACCTCTCTGCCAATAACAGTTTGTTTTCAGATTTCTCCTCCCCACTCAGACCACTCACAGAAAGTCCTAGCAAAATTGTTTGCTAAGAAGCTTTTCTTTTGGACCATTTTAATTGAAAACAATCACAGCAAGGTATTTAATTGCTACCCAGAAATTATTTGACATTGAGATGAAAACAGCTGCATTGGGCTTTTAAAGAATATGAAAATGGAAAATTCTGCACAGGAAACTTTTTATGCTGTTCAGTTAAGATTTCTGGGCTAAAAACTTGCCACCAAAACCTTTCGCAGAAGAAAAAATTAAGAAGAGAAGCTTCAACGTTGTGTAAAAAAGTCTCCTGAATAAGTTCTGACACAACAACAGCAGCACCTGAGGGAAACCGATATCAGAGGCAACTGGACCCAACCACAGTCAGCAAAGTAGGGAAAAACCTTAGATATACCTCAAAGCTATCTCAAAGTTTTTACCATTTGCTCGCATCATAAACCTAAAATAATGAAAATGGGTTTGTGGGAGGTTGGGGCCTCTCTGGTAAAATGTTGACTGTATAGACCTTGTTTCTTTCAACTGAAGAATTTTGCATTAGACATTTAGAGAGCGTTTGGCCCTGACATTAATTGCAGCTGTGAGTGAACATTTTGTGTCACATTTTAATGCACTTTACCTTCACTAACTGCAAGCCCAACTCCTTAGGCCCTACGATGTGTAGCCTAATTGCACCACAACTACATTAAGCATTGTGAAGATACAAGTGTCATGAAATACTCTACGGTGCCCAACAATCAATTCCAGTTTTGATTGGGTAAACTAGACCTATGCTTCATCATAAAAAGGACAAAGACCTTGACAACACAAAGCAATGTCACCAGCTCCTAGAAAGGCAGACATAAATTAAAGGGGTGATATGATAGAGAGAGAGAGGTCACCAAAGTTCCTGGAAAGATAAACAGAAAATGGTGTATATGGTATGGAGAGAGAGAAGGCAGAGACACAGAAAGAGAGGTGGTGAGAGAGAACACAGAGACACAGAGAGAGAGGAGGAGAGAGAGAAGGCAGAGACACATAAATAGAGGGGGAGAGAGAAGACAGAGACACAGAAAGAGAGGTGGTGAGAGAGAACACAGAGACACACAGAGAGAGGAGGAGAGAGAAGGCAGAGACACAGAAAGAGAGGGGGAGAGAGAAGGCAGAGACACAGAAAGAGAGGTGGTGAGAGAGAACACAGATACACAGAAAGAGGGGGGGAGAAGGCAGAGACACAGAAAGAGAGGGGGAGAGAGAAGGCAGAGACACAGAAAGAGAGGTGGTGAGAGAGAACACAGAGACACAGAAAGAGAGGTGGTGAGAGAGAACACAGAGACGCAGAAAGAGGGGGGGGGAGAAGGCAGAGACATAGAAAGAGAGGTGGTGAGAGAGAACACAGAGACACAGAGAGAGAGGAGGAGAGAGAGAAGGCATAGACACAGAGAGAGAGGTGGTGAGAGAGAACACAGAGACACAGGAAGAGAGGGGAAGAGAGAGTATGTAGAGACACAGAGAGGGGGGAGAGAGAGAACACAGAGACACAGAAAGAGGGGGGAGAGAGAGACGGTAGAGACACAGAAAGAGAGGGGGAGAACACAGAGACAGAAAGGGAGGTGGTGAGAGAGAACACAGAGACACAGAGAGAGAGGAGGAGAGAGAGAAGGCAGAGACACAGAGAGAGAGGAGGAGAGAGAGAAGGTAGAGACACAGAAAGAGAGGGGGGAGAACACAGAGACACAGAAAGAGAGGTGGTGAGAGAGAACACAGAGACACAGAGACACAGAGAGAGAAGAGAGAGAGAAGGTAGAGACACAGAAAGAGAGGGGGGAGAACACAGAGACACAGAGAGGGGGGGAGAGAGAGAAGGCAGAGACAGAAAGAGGGGGGGAGAGAGAACACAGAGACACAGAGAGAGGGGGGAGAGAGAGAAGGCAGAGACAGAAAGAGAGGGGGAGAGAGAGAACACAGAGACACAGAGAGAGGGGGATAAAGTGAAGGCAGAGACACAGAAAGAGAGGGGGATAGAGAGAAGGTAGAGGTAGAAAGAGAGAGGGAGAGAGAGAACATAGAGACACAGAAATAGGGTGAGAGAGACACAACACAGCAAGAGGGAGTGTGGAGAGCGAGCGGAGAGAGAGAGCATGGAGAGAGGCATAATTGTAGCTGTATCTGACATGTTTACATGCACCAGACATGCATCAGCAGCCTCTGATGGGGTCGGAAACCCTGCCTGATGGCCCGTCAATATACATCAGGCTCAACAAAAGCACGGAGAGCAGGAACAAGGGAAGAGGGGAGGAGAGAATGTGAAAGAGGGAGCAGAAAATAGGAATGGAAGGAGCACAAGTCACATAGACAGAGGGGAGGAGAAATGAGGTTTCTACATCTTTTTGTACAGTACATACACTTAAATGTACAGTACATACACTTAAATGTGAATTGAACAATGTCAAAGACACCCATATAATGTTTGCCAGAGTTGTGTCTCTCTCACTCTGATTTAAAAACTCCGTATACAGGGCCTCCCGGGTGGTGCAGTGGTTAAGGGCGCTGTACTGCAGCGCCGGCTGTGCCACCAGAGACTGGGTTCGACCCCAGGCTCTGTCGTAACCGGCTGTGGCTGGGAGGTCTGTGGGGCAACACACAATTGGCCTAGCGTCGTCCGGGTTAGGGAGGGTTTGGCTGGTAGGGATATCCTTGTCTCATCGCGCACCAGCGACTTGTGTTGCGGGCCGGGCGCAGTGGTTGCCAGGTGCACGGTGTTTCCTCCGACACATTGGTGCGGCTGGCTTCCGGGTTGTATGCGCGCTGTGTTAAGAAGCAGTGCGGTTTGCGTCCTTGTATATCGGAGGACGCATGACTTTACACCTTCGTCTCTCCCGAGCCCGTACGGGAGTTGTAGCGATGAGACAAGATAGTAGCTACTAACAATTGGATACCATGAAATTGGGGTAAAAGTTAAAATTTTTATAAAAATAAATTTAAAAAACTCTGTACCTGACCTGACCACACAACTCTCCTAAACAATGGTTTGGGAACCAAAGTGGGCCCTGAGCATGTGACAGGTGGGTCGTGAGTTATGAGTAATAGTGCTATATTCTCATCAACGGTGCTGTAGTGGAGCAGGTTGAGAGCTTCAAGTTCCTTGGTGTCCACATCAACAACAAACTAGAATGGTCCAAAAACACCAAGACAGTCGACAAAGCCCCCCCCCCCCCCCCCCCCCCCCCCTAAGGAAACTAAAAAGATTTGGCATTGGTCCTGAGATTCTCAAAAGGTTCTACAGCTGGAACATCGAGAGCATCCTGACTGGTTGCATCACTTCCTGGTACGGCAATTGCTCGGCCTCTGACCGCAAGGCACTACAGAGGGTAGTGCATACGGCCCAGTACATCACTTGGGCTAAGCTGCCTGCCATCCAGGATCTCTACACCAGGCAGTGTCAGAGGAAGGTCCTAAAAATTGTCAAAGACCCCAGCCACCCCAGTCATAGACTGTTCTCTCTACTACCGCATGGCAAGCGGTACCGGAGTGCCAAGTCTAGGACAAAAAGGCTTCTCAACAGTTTTTACCCCCAAGCCATAAGACTCCTGAACAGGTAATCAAATGGCTACCCGGACTATTTGCATTGTGTGCCCCCCAACCCCTCTTTTTACTCTGCTGCTACTCTCTGTTTATCATATATGCATAGTCACTTTAACTATACATTCATGTACATACTACCTCAATTGGGCTGACCAATCAGTGCTCCCGCACATTGGCTAACCGGGCTATCTGCACTGTGTCCCACCCACCACCCGCCAACCCCTCTTTTACACTACTGCTACTCTCTGTTCATCAAATATGCATAGTCACTTTAACCATATCTACATGTACATACTACCTCAATCAGCCTGACTGGTGTCTGTATGTATCCTCACTACTTTTAAAGCCTCACTACTTTTATAGCCTCGCTACTGTATATAGTCTGTCTTTTTACTGTTGTTTTTTTTCTTTACTTACCTATTGTTCACCTAATACCTTTTTTGCACTATTGGTTAGAGCCTGTAAGTAAGCAACTATACCTGTTGTATTCGGCGCACGTGACAAATAAACTTTGATTTGATTTGATTATACATACATGAAGCGATCATCGCTCACCAGTAAACCGCAACAACCAAGGCACTAAGGGTGAAGCTGTCTGCATGAACAGGTAATGAGAGACCTGCATGATGAGTGCATTGCATTGTATTCCCATTGGGAAGATTTGTCTATGATCTTTCCAAACAAGCAAAGCATTAAACAAACACAGCCAGGTAATTCCATACGGGACAGTGCATTAGACAACATGTTGCTAAATGTTTCCATAGCTTCTATGTGGTAAATGGCATGTGTGTATATAGATTGTGTATAGGGATCCCGATTGGTGCAGCGGTCTAAGGCGTTGCATCTCAGTGCAAGGCTGATTTTTAATGGAATATCTACATAGTCCCATTATCAGCAACCATCACTCCTGTGTTCCAATGGCACGTTGTGTTAGCTAATCCAAGTTTAGCAATTTAAAAGGCTAATTGACCATTATAAAACCTTTTTGCAATTATGTTAGCACAGCTGAAAACTGTTGGTCTAAAGAAGCAATAAAACTGGCCTTCTTTAGACTAGTTGAGTATCTGGAGCATCAGCATTTGTGGGTTCGATTACAGCCTCAAAATGGCCAGAAACAAAGTACTTTCTTATCAAACTCGTCAGTCCATTCCTATTCTGAGAAATTAACACTATTCCATGCAAGAAATTTACAAGAAACTGAAGATCTTGTAAAATGTTGTGTACTACTCCCTTCACAGAACAGCTCAAACTGGCTCTAACCAGAATAGAAAGAGGAGTGGGAGGCCCCGGTGCACAAATGAGCAAGAGAACAAGTACATTAGTGTCTCTAGTTTGAGAAACAGACGCCTCACAAGTCCTCAACTGGCAGCTTTATCAAATAATACCCACAAACACCAGTCTCAACATGAAGAGTGAAGAGACGACTCCGGGATGCTGGCCTTCTAGGCAGAGTTCCTCTGTCCAGTGTCTGTGTTCTTTTGCCCATCTTAATCTTTTATTTTTATTGTCCAGTCTGAGATATGTATTTTTCTTTGCAACTCTGCCTAGAAGGCCATAATCCCTGAGTCGCCTTTTCACTGTTGACGTTGAGACGGGTGTTTTGCGGTAGAATAGTTTTTTTTTTTTATGAAGCCGCCAGAGGACTATTATTTTATTTTAATGTGCTTTTCTTTCAAAAACAAGGACATTTCTAAGTGACCCCAAACTTTTGAACGGTAGCTTATCTGTATATGTTATGTATGTACAGTTGAAGTCGGAAGTTTACATACACTTTAGCCAAGTACATTTAAACTCAGTTTTTCACAATTCCTGACATTTAATCCTAGTAAAAAGTCCCTGTCTTAGGTCAGTTAGAATCACCACTTTATTTTAAGAATGTAAAATGTCAGAATAATATTAGAGATAATTTTTTTCTCCAGCTTTTATTTCTTTCATCACATTCTCAGTGGGTCAGAAGCTGCCTTTAAATTGTTTAACTTGGGTCAAATGTTTCGGGTAGCCTACCACAAGCTTCCCACAAGAAGTTGGGTGAATTTTGGCCCATTCCTCTTGACAGAGCAGGTGTAACTGAGTCAGGTTTGTAGGCCTCCTTGCTCGCACATGCTTTTTCAGTTCTACCCACAAATTGTCTATAAGATTGAGGTCAGGGCTTTTTGATGGCCACTCCATTACCTTGACTTTGTTGTCCTTAAGACATTTTGCCACAGCTTTGGAAGTATGCTTGTGGTCATTGTCCATTTGGAAGACCCATTTGCGACCAAGCTTTAACTTCCTGACTGATGTCTTGAGATATTGCTTCAATATATCCACATAATTTTCCTTTCCTTGTGGTGCCATCTATTTTGTGAAGTGCACCAGTCCCTCCTGCAGCAAAGCACCCCCACAACAAAATGCTACCACCCCCATGCTTCACGGTTGGGATGGTGTTCTTCAGCTTGCAAGCCTCCCCCTTTTTACTCCAAACATAACAATGGTCATTATGGCCAAACAGTTCTATTTTTGTTTCATCAGACCAGAGGATATTTCTCCAAAAAGTACGATCTTTGTTTTTATGTGTGTATTTTTCTGTAATTATTGTTTGGATAACCTTATATACTATTATATATTGATTTTTACCGTACTTTTTTTCACTCTTCATGCGATGTGGAATGCAGAGAACACCAGAAGGAGAATTATCATTTAATTACCATAGTGAATGAATTATTGTAATGTGTGTTTATGTTAATCTCATTTATGATGGGTTGCCAATTGGCGATTTGACGCAAAAATAAAATGTAATTCATTCATTCATTGCTACCACTTACCTGTATCCCATATGGACCCAGGTTCAGTTGACCTGGCTGTGTGTGTCGCAGACTCAGTATCTGTGTAGTCTAGTGCACATAGGCCTTACAGTACCATTAAAGTTGCTGTCATCGAGTAAATGCTTTTACCTTGTCATCATATAGTCATCATCATAGTTTTTCAATTGATAAATGTCCCTGTGTCAGCTTTGAAAGGCAACCTCCTCATGCAGGGTTGTTACTGGAGAAACTGACTCGATCTCTCCCAATCTCTGTCTGCTGTCAAATCAAATCAAATTTGATTTGTCACATACACATGGTTAGCAGATGTTAATGCGAGTGTAGCGAAATGCTTGTGCTTCTAGTTCCGACAAGGCAGTAATAACCAACAAGTAATCTAACCTATCAATTTCACAACAACTACCTTATACACACAAGTGTAAAGGAATCAAGAATATGTACATAAAAATATATGAATGAGGGATGGTACAGAACGGCATAGGCAAGATACAGTTGATGGTATCGAGTACAGTATATACATATGAGATGAGTAATGTAGGGTATGTGAACATATAAAAGTGGCATTGTTTAAGGTGGCTAGTGATACATTTTTCCATAATTTTTTCCATTGTTAAAATCACTACCCTCTGGAGAGCCTTACCGTTGTGGGCGGAGCAGTTGCCGTACCAGGCGGTGATACATCCCGACAGGATGCTCTCGATTGTGCATCTGTAAAAGTTTGTGAGTGCTTTTGGTGACAAGCAGAAGTTCTTCAGCCTCCTGAGGTTGAAGAGGCACTGCTGCCGTCTGGGCCTGCAGCCTTGCGAGGGTTAACACGTTTAAATGTTTTAGTCACATCGGCTGCAGTGAAGGAGAGTCTGCAGGTTCTGTGTGGGTGGACCAATTCAGTTTGTCCGTGATGTGTACGCCGCCGAGGAACTTAAAACTTACTACCCGCTCCACTACTGTCCCGTCGATGTGGATAGGGGGGTGCTCCCTCTGCTGTTTCCTGAAATCCATGATCATCTCCTTTGTTTTGTTGACGTTGAGTGTGAGGTTATTTTCCTGACACCATACTCCGAGGGCCCTCACCTCCTCCCTGTAGGCCGTCTCGTCGTTGTTGGTAATCAAGCCTACCACTGTAGTGTCGTCTGCAAACTTGATGATTGAGTTGGAGGCATGCATGGCCACGCAGTCATGGATGAACAGGGAGTACAGGAGAGGCCTCAGAATGCACCCTTGTGGGGCCCCAGTGTTGAGGATTAGCGGAGTGGAGATGTTGTTACCTACCCTCACCACATGGGGGCGGCCCGTCTGGAAGTCCAGTACCCAGTTGCACAGGGCGGGGTGGAGACCCAGGGTCTCGAGCTTGATGACGAGTTTGGAGGGTACTATGGTGTTAAATGCTGAGCTGTAGTCGATGAACCACATTCCCACATAGGTATTCCTCTTGTCCAGATGGGTTAGGGCAGTGTGCAGTGTGGTTGCGATTGCGTCGTCTGTGGACCTATTGGGGCGGTAAGAAAATTGGAGTGGGTCTAGGGTGTCAGGTAGGGTGGAGGTGATATGGTCCTTGACTAGTCTCTCAAAGCACTTCATGATGACGGAAGTGAGTGCTCCGAGGCGGTAGTCGTTTTGCTCAGTTACCTTAGCTTTCTTGGGAACAGGAACAATGGTGGCCCTCTTGAAGCATGTGGGGACAGCAGACTGGGATAAGGATTGATTTAATATGTCCATAAACACACCAGCCAGCTGGTCTGCACATGCTCTGAGGACGCGGCTGGGGATGCCGTCTGGGCCTGCAGCCTTGCGAGGGTTAACACGTTTAAATGTTTTAGTCACATCGGCTGCAGTGAAGGAGAGTCTGCAGGTTTTGGTAGAGGGCCGTGTCAGTGGCACTGTATTGTCCTCAAAGCGGGCAAAGAAGTTGTTTAGTCTGTCTGGGAGCAAGACATCCTGGTCCACGACGGGGCTGGTTTTCTTTTTGTAATCCGTGATTGACTGTAGACCCTGCCACATACCTCTTGTGTCTGAGCCGTTGAATTGCGACTCTACTCTGTCCCCACTTGCTTCAAGATGTCCACCATCGTTCCTGTACCCAAGAAAGAAAAGGTAAATTAACTAAATGACTATCAGTACAGGTGCATCAAAGCTGGGACCAAGAGACTGAAAAAGAGCTTCTATCTCAAGGCCATCTGTTAAATAGCCATCCCTAGCTGGCTTCCACCCGGTTACTCAACCCGCACCTTAGAGGCTGCTGCACTATAGACATAGACTTGGAATCACTAGTCACTTTAATAATGTTTACATACTGCTTTACTCATTTCATATGTATATACTGTATTATATTCTACTGTATTTTAGTCAATGCCACTCCGACAGTGCTTAAATATTTATATATTTCTTAATTAAATTCCTTTACTTTTAGATTTGTGTATTGTTGTGAATTGTTAGATACTACTGCACAGTTGAAGCTAGGAACACAAGCAATTCGCTACACCCAAAATAACATCTGCTAAATATGTGTATGTGACCAATGACATTTGATTATATTTGTTTTACAGAAAAGAGGAAAAAAAAAAGAAAAAAGAGTCTACTGTAAGCAACGTAGAACCGTTAAAGAAGAGGAGTCTGCAGTAAACAACGTAGTACCGTTAAAGAAGAGGAGTCTACAGTAAACAACGTAGTACCGTTAAAGAAGAGGAGTCTACAGTAAACAACGTAATACCGTTAAAGAAGAGAGGAGTCTACAGTAAACAAAGTAGTACCGTTAAAGAAGAGAGGAGTCTACAGTAAACAACGTAGTACTGTTAAAGAAGAGAGGAGTCTACAGTAAAGAACGTAGTACCGTTAAAGAAGAGAGGAGTCTACAGTAAACAACGTAGTACCGTTAAAGAAGAGAGGAGTCTATAGTAAACAACGTAGTACCGTTAAAGAAGAGAGGAGTCTGCAGTAAACAACATAGTACTGTTAAAGAAGAGAGGAGTCTACAGTAAACAACGTAGTACCGTTAAAGAAGAGGAGTCTACAGTAAACAACGTAGTACCGTTAAAGAAGAGGAGTTTACAGTAAACAGCGTAGTAACGTTAAAGAAGAGGAGTTTACAGTAAACAACGTAGTACCGTTAAAGAAGAGGAGTTTACAGTAAACAACGTAGTACCGTTAAAGAAGAGGAGTTTACAGTAAACAACGTAGTACTGTTAAAGAAGAGGAGTTTACAGTAAACAACGTAGTACCGTTAAAGAAGAGGAGTCTACAGTAAACAACGTAGTACCGTTAAAGAAGAGAGGAGTCTACAGTAAACAACGTAGTACCGTTAAAGAGAGGAGTCTACAGTAAACAACGTAGTACTGTTAAAGAAGAGAGGAGTCTACAGTAAACAACGTAGTACCGTTAAAGAAGAGAGGAGTCTACAGTAAACAACGTAGTACCGTTAAAGAAGAGAGGAGTCTACAGTAAACAACGTAGTACCGTTAAAGAAGAGAGGAGTCTACAGTAAACAATGTAGTGCCGTTAAAGAAGAGGAGTCTACAGTAAACAACGTAGTACTGTTAAAGAAGAGAGGAGTTTACAGTAAACAACGTAGTACCGTTAAAGAAGAGAGGAGTCTACAGTAAACAATGTAGTGCCGTTAAAGAAGAGGATTCTACAGTAAACAACGTAGTACTGTTAAAGAAGAGAGGAGTCTACAGTAAACAACGTAGTACCGTTAAAGAAGAGAGGAGTCTGCAGTAAACAACATAGTACTGTTAAAGAAGAGAGGAGTCTACAGTAAACAACGTAGTGCCGTTAAAGAAGAGAGGAGTCTACAGTAAGCAACGTAGTACCGTTAAAGAAGAGGAGTCTACAGTAAACAACGTAGTACTGTTAAAGAAGAGGAGTCTACAGTAAACAACGTAGTACTGTTAAAGAAGAGAGGAGTCTACTGTAAACAACGTAGTACCGTTAAAGAAGAGAGGAGTCTGCAGTAAACAACGTAGTACTGTTTAAGAAGAAATGAGTCTACAGTAAACAACGTAGTACCGTTAAAGAAGAGAGGAGTCTACAGTAAACAACGTAGTACTGTTAAAGAAGAGAGGTGTCTACAGTAAACAACGTAGTACCGTTAAAGAAGAGAGGAGTCTACAGTAAACAACGTAGTACCGTTAAAGAAGAGAGGAGTTTACAGTAAACAACGTAGTACCGTTAAAGAAGAGATGAGTCTATAGTAAACAACGTAGTACCGTTAAAGAAGAGAGGAGTCTGCAGTAAACAACATAGTACTGTTAAAGAAGAGGAGTCTACAGTAAACAACGTAGTACCGTTAAAGAAGAGAGGAGTCTATAGTAAACAACGTAGTACTGTTAAAGAAGAGGAGTCTACAGTAAACAACGTAGTACCGTTAAAGAAGAGGAGTCTACAGTAAACAACGTAGTACCGTTAAAGAAGAGGAGTCTACAGTAAACAACGTAGTACCGTTAAAGAAGAGGAGTCTACAGTAAACCACGTAGTACCGTTAAAGAAGAGAGGAGTCTACAGTAAACAACGTAGTACCGTTAAAGAAGAGAGGAGTTTACAGTAAACAACGTAGTACCGTTAAAGAAGAGAGGAGTCTACAGTAAACAACGTAGTGCCGTTAAAGAAGAGAGGAGTCTACAGTAAGCAACGTAGTACCGTTAAAGAAGAGGAGTCTACAGTAAACAACGTAGTACCGTTAAAGAAGAGGAGTCTACAGTAAACAACGTAGTACTGTTAAAGAAGAGAGGAGTCTACAGTAAACAACGTAGTACCATTAAAGAAGAGAGGAGTCTGCAGTAAACAACGTAGTACTGTTTAAGAAGAAAGGAGTCTACAGTAAACAACGTAGTGCCGTTAAAGAAGAGAGGAGTCTAGAGTAAACAACGTAGTACTGTTAAAGAAGAGGAGTCTACAGTAAACAACGTAGTACCGTTAAAGAAGAGGAGTCTACAGTAAACAACGTAGTACTGTTAATGAAGAGGAGTCTACAGTAAACAACGTAGTACCGTTATAGAAGAGGAGTCTACAGTAAACAACGTAGTACCGTTAAAGAAGAGAGGAGTCTACAGTAAACAACGTAGTACCGTTAAAGAAGAGAGGAGTTTACAGTAAACAACGTAGTACCGTTAAAGAAGAGAGGAGTCTACAGTAAAAAACGTAGTGCCGTTAAAGAAGAGAGGAGTCTACAGTAAGCAACGTAGTACCGTTAAAGAAGAGGAGTCTACAGTAAACAACGTAGTACCGTTAAAGATGAGAGGAGTCTACAGTAAACAACATAGTACCGTTAAAGAAGAGAGGAGTCTGCAGTAAACAACGTAGTACTGTTAAAGAAGAGAGGAGTCTGCAGTAAACAACGTAGTACTGTTAAAGAAGAGGAGTCTACAGTAAACAACGTAGTACTGTTAAAGAAGAGGAGTCTACAGTAAACAACGTAGTACTGTTAAAGAAGAGAGGAGTCTACTGTAAACAACGTAGTACCGTTAAAGAAGAGAGGAGTCTGCAGTAAACAACGTAGTACTGTTTAAGAAGAAAGGAGTCTACAGTAAACAACGTAGTACTGTTAAAGAAGAGAGGAGTCTGCAGTAAACAACATAGTACTGTTAAAGAAGAGGAGTCTACAGTAAACAACGTAGTACCGTTAAAGAAGAGAGGAGTCTATAGTAAACAACGTAGTACTGCTAAAGAAGAGGAGTCTACAGTAAACAACGTAGTACCGTTAAAGAAGAGGAGTCTACAGTAAACAACGTAGTACCATTAAAGAAGAGGAGTCTACAGTAAACAACGTAGTACTGTTAAAGAAGAGAGGAGTCTACAGTAAACAACGTAGTACCATTAAAGAAGAGAGGAGTCTGCAGTAAACAACGTAGTACTGTTTAAGAAGAAAGGAGTCTACAGTAAACAACGTAGTGCCGTTAAAGAAGAGAGTAGTCTACAGTAAACAACGTAGTGCCGTTAAAGAAGAGAGGAGTCTAGAGTAAACAACGTAGTACCGTTAAAGAAGAGAGGAGTCTACAGTAAACAACATAGTACCGTTAAAGAAGAGGAGTCTACAGTAAACAACCTAGTACCGTTAAAGAAGAGGAGTTTACAGTAAACAACGTAGTACCGTTAAAGAAGAGGAGTTTACAGTAAACAACGTAGTACCGTTAAAGAAGAGGAGTTTACAGTAAACAACGTAGTACCGTTAAAGAAGAGGAGTTTACAGTAAACAACGTAGTACCGTTAAAGAAGAGAGGAGTCTACAGTAAACAACGTAGTACTGTTAAAGAAGAGAGGAGTCTACAGTAAACAACGTAGTACCATTAAAGAAGAGAGGAGTCTGCAGTAAACAACGTAGTACTGTTTAAGAAGAAAGGAGTCTACAGTAAACAACGTAGTACCGTTAAAGAAGAGAGGAGTCTACAGTAAACAACGTAGTGCCGTTAAAGAAGAGAGGAGTCTACAGTAAACAACGTAGTGCCGTTAAAGAAGAGAGGAGTCTAGAGTAAACAACGTAGTACTGTTAAAGAAGAGGAGTCTACAGTAAACAACGTAGTACCGTTAAAGAAGAGGAGTCTACAGTAAACAACGTAGTACTGTTAATGAAGAGGAGTCTACAGTAAACAACGTAGTACCGTTATAGAAGAGGAGTCTACAGTAAACAACGTAGTACCGTTAAAGAAGAGAGGAGTCTACAGTAAACAACGTAGTACCGTTAAAGAAGAGAGGAGTTTACAGTAAACAACGTAGTACCGTTAAAGAAGAGAGGAGTCTACAGTAAAAAACGTAGTGCCGTTAAAGAAGATAGGAGTCTACAGTAAGCAACGTAGTACCGTTAAAGAAGAGGAGTCTACAGTAAACAACGTAGTACCGTTAAAGAAGAGAGGAGTCTACAGTAAACAACGTAGTACCGTTAAAGAAGTGAGGAGTCTGCAGTAAACAACGTAGTACTGTTAAAGAAGAGAGGAGTCTGCAGTAAACAACGTGGTACTGTTAAAGAAGAGAGGAGTCTACAGTAAACAACGTAGTGCCGTTAAAGAAGAGAGGAGTCTACAGTAAGCAACGTAGTACCGTTAAAGAAGAGGAGTCTACAGTAAACAACGTAGTACTGTTAAAGAAGAGGAGTCTACAGTAAACAACGTAGTACTGTTAAAGAAGAGAGGAGTCTACTGTAAACAACGTAGTACCGTTAAAGAAGAGAGGAGTCTGCAGTAAACAACGTAGTACTGTTTAAGAAGAAAGGAGTCTACAGTAAACAACGTAGTACTGTTAAAGAAGAGAGGAGTCTACAGTAAACAACGTAGTACCGTTAAAGAAGAGAGGAGTCTACAGTAAACAACGTAGTACCGTTAAAGAAGAGAGGAGTTTACAGTAAACAACGTAGTACCGTTAAAGAAGAGATGAGTCTATAGTAAACAACGTAGTACCGTTAAAGAAGAGAGGAGTCTGCAGTAAACAACATAGTACTGTTAAAGAAGAGGAGTCTACAGTAAACAACGTAGTACCGTTAAAGAAGAGAGGAGTCTATAGTAAACAACGTAGTACTGCTAAAGAAGAGGAGTCTACAGTAAACAACGTAGTACCGTTAAAGAAGAGGAGTCTACAGTAAACAACGTAGTACCGTTAAAGAAGAGAGGAGTCTACAGTAAACAACGTAGTACCGTTAAAGAAGAGAGGAGTGTACAGTAAACAACGTAGTACCGTTAAAGAAGAGAGGAGTCTACAGTAAACAACGTAGTACCGTTGAAGAAGAGAGGAGTCTACAGTAAACAACGTAGTGCCGTTAAAGAAGAGAGGAGTCTACAGTAAGCAACGTAGTACCGTTAAAGAAGAGGAGTCTACAGTAAACAACGTAGTACCGTTAAAGAAGAGGAGTCTACAGTAAACAACGTAGTACTGTTAAAGAAGAGAGGAGTCTACAGTAAACAACGTAGTACCATTAAAGAAGAGAGGAGTCTGCAGTAAACAACGTAGTACTGTTTAAGAAGAAAGGAGTCTACAGTAAACAACGTAGTGCCGTTAAAGAAGAGAGTAGTCTACAGTAAACAACGTAGTGCCGTTAAAGAAGAGAGGAGTCTAGAGTAAACAACGTAGTACCGTTAAAGAAGAGAGGAGTCTACAGTAAACAACATAGTACCGTTAAAGAAGAGGAGTCTACAGTAAACAACCTAGTACCGTTAAAGAAGAGGAGTTTACAGTAAACAACGTAGTACCGTTAAAGAAGAGGAGTTTACAGTAAACAACGTAGTACCGTTAAAGAAGAGGAGTTTACAGTAAACAACGTAGTACCGTTAAAGAAGAGGAGTTTACAGTAAACAATGTAGTACAGATAAAGAAGAGGAGTTTACAGTAAACAATGTAGTACCGTTAAAGAAGAGGAGTCTACAGTAAACAACGTAGTACCGTTAAAGAAGAGAGGAGTCTACAGTAAACAACGTAGTACCGTTAAAGAAGAGAGGAGTCTACAGTAAACAATGTAGTACCGTTAAAGAAGAGGAGTCTACAGTAAACAACTTAGTACCGTTAAAGAAGAGAGGAGTCTACAGTAAGCAACGTAGTACCGTTAAAGAAGAGGAGTCTACAGTAAACAACGTAGTACTGTTAAAGAAGAGGAGTCTACAGTAAACAATGTAGTACTGTTTAAGAAGAAAGGAGTCTACAGGAAACAACGTAGTACCGTTAAAGAAGAGAGGAGTCTATGGTAAACAACGTAGTACTGTTAAAGAAGAGGAGTCTACAGTAAACAACGTAGTACCGTTAAAGAAGAGGAGTCTACAGTAAACAACGTAGTACTGTTAAAGAAGAGGAGTCTACAGTAAACAACGTAGTACCGTTAAAGAAGAGGAGTCTACAGTAAACAACGTAGTACCGTTAAAGAAGAGAGGAGTCTACAGTAAACAACGTAGTACCGTTAAAGAAGAGAGGAGTTTACAGTAAACAACGTAGTACCGTTAAAGAAGAGAGGAGTCTACAGTAAACAACGTAGTGCCGTTAAAGAAGAGAGGAGTCTACAGTAAGCAACGTAGTACCGTTAAAGAAGAGGATTCTACAGTAAACAACGTAGTACCGTTAAAGAAGAGGAGTCTACAGTAAACAACGTAGTACTGTTAAAGAAGAGAGGAGTCTACAGTAAACAACGTAGTACCGTTAAAGAAGAGAGGAGTCTGCAGTAAACAACGTAGTACTGTTAAAGAAGAGAGGAGTCTACAGTAAACAACGTAGTGCCGTTAAAGAAGAGAGGAGTCTACAGTAAGCAACGTAGTACCGTTAAAGAAGAGGAGTCTACAGTAAACAACGTAGTACTGTTAAAGAAGAGGAGTCTACAGTAAACAACGTAGTACTGTTTAAGAAGAAAGGAGTCTACAGTAAGCAACGTAGTACCGTTAAAGAAGAGAGGAGTCTACAGTAAACAACGTAGTACCGTTAAAGAAGAGAGGAGTCTACAGTAAACAACGTAGTACCGTTAAAGAAGAGAGAAGTTTACAGTAAACAACGTAGTACTGTTAAAGAAGAGGAGTCTGCAGTAAACAACATAGTACTGTTAAAGAAGAGGAGTCTACAGTAAACAACGTAGTACCGTTAAAGAAGAGAGGAGTCTATAGTAAACAACGTAGTACTGTTAAAGAAGAGGAGTCTACAGTAAACAACGTAGTACTGTTAAAGAAGAGGAGTCTACAGTAAACAACGTAGTACTGTTTAAGAAGAAAGGAGTCTACAGTAAGCAACGTAGTACCGTTAAAGAAGAGAGGAGTCTACAGTAAACAACGTAGTACCGTTAAAGAAGAGAGGAGTCTACAGTAAACAACGTAGTACCGTTAAAGAAGAGAGGAGTTTACAGTATACAACGTAGTACTGTTAAAGAAGAGGAGTCTGCAGTAAACAACATAGTACTGTTAAAGAAGAGGAGTCTACAGTAAACAACGTAGTGCCGTTAAAGAAGAGAGGAGTCTAGAGTAAACAACGTAGTACTGTTAAAGAAGAGGAGTCTACAGTAAACAACGTAGTACCGTTAAAGAAGAGGAGTCTACAGTAAACAACGTAGTACTGTTAATGAAGAGGAGTCTACAGTAAACAACGTAGTACCGTTATAGAAGAGGAGTCTACAGTAAACAACGTAGTACCGTTAAAGAAGAGAGGAGTCTACAGTAAACAACGTAGTACCGTTAAAGAAGAGAGGAGTTTACAGTAAACAACGTAGTACCGTTAAAGAAGAGAGGAGTCTACAGTAAAAAACGTAGTGCCGTTAAAGAAGAGAGGAGTCTACAGTAAGCAACGTAGTACCGTTAAAGAAGAGGAGTCTACAGTAAACAACGTAGTACCGTTAAAGAAGAGAGGAGTCTACAGTAAACAACGTAGTACCGTTAAAGAAGAGAGGAGTCTGCAGTAAACAACGTAGTACTGTTAAAGAAGAGAGGAGTCTGCAGTAAACAACGTAGTACTGTTAAAGAAGAGAGGAGTCTACAGTAAACAACGTAGTGCCGTTAAAGAAGAGAGGAGTCTACAGTAAGCAACGTAGTACCGTTAAAGAAGAGGAGTCTACAGTAAACAACGTAGTACTGTTAAAGAAGAGGAGTCTACAGTAAACAACGTAGTACTGTTAAAGAAGAGAGGAGTCTACTGTAAACAACATAGTACCGTTAAAGAAGAGAGGAGTCTGCAGTAAACAACGTAGTACCGTTAAAGAAGAAAGGAGTCTACAGTAAACAACGTAGTACTGTTAAAGAAGAGAGGAGTCTACAGTAAACAACGTAGTACCGTTAAAGAAGAGAGGAGTCTACAGTAAACAACGTGGTACCGTTAAAGAAGAGAGGAGTTTACAGTAAACAACGTAGTACCGTTAAAGAAGAGATGAGTCTATAGTAAACAACGTAGTACCGTTAAAGAAGAGAGGAGTCTGCAGTAAACAACATAGTACTGTTAAAGAAGAGGAGTCTACAGTAAACAACGTAGTACCGTTAAAGAAGAGAGGAGTCTATAGTAAACAACGTAGTACTGCTAAAGAAGAGGAGTCTACAGTAAACAACGTAGTACCGTTAAAGAAGAGGAGTCTACAGTAAACAACGTAGTACCGTTAAAGAAGAGAGGAGTCTACAGTAAACAACGTAGTACCGTTAAAGAAGAGAGGAGTCTACAGTAAACAACGTAGTACCAGTAAAGAAGAGAGGAGTCTACAGTAAACAACGTAGTACCGTTAAAGAAGAGAGGAGTCTACAGTAAACAACGTAGTGCCGTTAAAGAAGAGAGGAGTCTACAGTAAGCAACGTAGTACCGTTAAAGAAGAGGAGTCTACAGTAAACAACGTAGTACCGTTAAAGAAGAGGAGTCTACAGTAAACAACGTAGTACTGTTAAAGAAGAGAGGAGTCTACAGTAAACAACGTAGTACCATTAAAGAAGAGAGGAGTCTGCAGTAAACAACGTAGTACTGTTTAAGAAGAAAGGAGTCTACAGTAAACAACGTAGTGCCGTTAAAGAAGAGAGTAGTCTACAGTAAACAACGTAGTGCCGTTAAAGAAGAGAGGAGTCTAGAGTAAACAACGTAGTACCGTTAAAGAAGAGAGGAGTCTACAGTAAACAACATAGTACCGTTAAAGAAGAGAGGAGTCTACAGTAAGCAACGTAGTACCGTTAAAGAAGAGGAGTCTACAGTAAACAACGTAGTACTGTTAAAGAAGAGGAGTCTACAGTAAACAACGTAGTACTGTTAAAGAAGAGAGGAGTCTACTGTAAACAACATAGTACCGTTAAAGAAGAGAGGAGTCTGCAGTAAACAACGTAGTACCGTTAAAGAAGAAAGGAGTCTACAGTAAACAACGTAGTACTGTTAAAGAAGAGAGGAGTCTACAGTAAACAACGTAGTACCGTTAAAGAAGAGAGGAGTCTACAGTAAACAACGTGGTACCGTTAAAGAAGAGAGGAGTTTACAGTAAACAACGTAGTACCGTTAAAGAAGAGATGAGTCTATAGTAAACAACGTAGTACCGTTAAAGAAGAGAGGAGTCTGCAGTAAACAACATAGTACTGTTAAAGAAGAGGAGTCTACAGTAAACAACGTAGTACCGTTAAAGAAGAGAGGAGTCTATAGTAAACAACGTAGTACTGCTAAAGAAGAGGAGTCTACAGTAAACAACGTAGTACCGTTAAAGAAGAGGAGTCTACAGTAAACAACGTAGTACCGTTAAAGAAGAGAGGAGTCTACAGTAAACAACGTAGTACCGTTAAAGAAGAGAGGAGTCTACAGTAAACAACGTAGTACCAGTAAAGAAGAGAGGAGTCTACAGTAAACAACGTAGTACCGTTAAAGAAGAGAGGAGTCTACAGTAAACAACGTAGTGCCGTTAAAGAAGAGAGGAGTCTACAGTAAGCAACGTAGTACCGTTAAAGAAGAGGAGTCTACAGTAAACAACGTAGTACCGTTAAAGAAGAGGAGTCTACAGTAAACAACGTAGTACTGTTAAAGAAGAGAGGAGTCTACAGTAAACAACGTAGTACCATTAAAGAAGAGAGGAGTCTGCAGTAAACAACGTAGTACTGTTTAAGAAGAAAGGAGTCTACAGTAAACAACGTAGTGCCGTTAAAGAAGAGAGTAGTCTACAGTAAACAACGTAGTGCCGTTAAAGAAGAGAGGAGTCTAGAGTAAACAACGTAGTACCGTTAAAGAAGAGAGGAGTCTACAGTAAACAACATAGTACCGTTAAAGAAGAGGAGTCTACAGTAAACAACCTAGTACCGTTAAAGAAGAGGAGTTTACAGTAAACAACGTAGTACCGTTAAAGAAGAGGAGTTTACAGTAAACAACGTAGTACCGTTAAAGAAGAGGAGTTTACAGTAAACAACGTAGTACCGTTAAAGAAGAGGAGTTTACAGTAAACAATGTAGTACCGTTAAAGAAGAGGAGTTTACAGTAAACAACGTAGTACAGATAATGAAGAGGAGTTTACAGTAAACAATGTAGTACCGTTAAAGAAGAGGAGTCTACAGTAAACAACGTAGTACCGTTAAAGAAGAGAGGAGTCTACAGTAAACAACGTAGTACCGTTAAAGAAGAGAGGAGTCTACAGTAAACAATGTAGTACCGTTAAAGAAGAGGAGTCTACAGTAAACAACTTAGTACCGTTAAAGAAGAGAGGAGTCTACAGTAAGCAACGTAGTACCGTTAAAGAAGAGGAGTCTACAGTAAACAACGTAGTACCGTTAAAGAAGAGGAGTCTACAGTAAACAATGTAGTACTGTTTAAGAAGAAAGGAGTCTACAGGAAACAACGTAGTACCGTTAAAGAAGAGAGGAGTCTATAGTAAACAACGTAGTACTGTTAAAGAAGAGGAGTCTACAGTAAACAACGTAGTACCGTTAAAGAAGAGGAGTCTACAGTAAACAACGTAGTACTGTTAAAGAAGAGGAGTCTACAGTAAACAACGTAGTACCGTTAAAGAAGAGGAGTCTACAGTAAACAACGTAGTACCGTTAAAGAAGAGAGGAGTCTACAGTAAACAACGTAGTACCGTTAAAGAAGAGAGGAGTTTACAGTAAACAACGTAGTACCGTTAAAGAAGAGAGGAGTCTACAGTAAACAACGTAGTGCCGTTAAAGAAGAGAGGAGTCTACAGTAAGCAACGTAGTACCGTTAAAGAAGAGGAGTCTACAGTAAACAACGTAGTACCGTTAAAGAAGAGGAGTCTACAGTAAACAACGTAGTACTGTTAAAGAAGAGAGGAGTCTACAGTAAACAACGTAGTACCGTTAAAGAAGAGAGGAGTGTGCAGTAAACAACGTAGTACTGTTAAAGAAGAGAGGAGTCTACAGTAAACAACGTAGTGCCGTTAAAGAAGAGAGGAGTCTACAGTAAGCAACGTAGTACCGTTAAAGAAGAGGAGTCTACAGTAAACAACGTAGTACTGTTAAAGAAGAGGAGTCTACAGTAAACAACGTAGTACTGTTAAAGAAGAGAGGAGTCTACAGTAAACAACGTAGTACCGTTAAAGAAGAGAGGAGTCTGCAGTAAACAACGTAGTACTGTTTAAGAAGAAAGGAGTCTACAGTAAGCAACGTAGTACCGTTAAAGAAGAGAGGAGTCTACAGTAAACAACGTAGTACCGTTAAAGAAGAGAGGAGTCTACAGTAAACAACGTAGTACCGTTAAAGAAGAGAGGAGTCTACAGTAAACAACGTAGTACCGTTAAAGAAGAGAGAAGTTTACAGTAAACAACGTAGTACTGTTAAAGAAGAGGAGTCTGCAGTAAACAACATAGTACTGTTAAAGAAGAGGAGTCTACAGTAAACAACGTAGTACCGTTAAAGAAGAGAGGAGTCTATAGTAAACAACGTAGTACTGTTAAAGAAGAGGAGTCTACAGTAAACAACGTAGTACTGTTAAAGAAGAGGAGTCTACAGTAAACAACGTAGTACCGTTAAAGAAGAGGAGTCACAGTAAACAACGTAGTACCGTTAAAGAAGAGAGGAGTCTACAGTAAACAACGTAGTACCGTTAAAGAAGAGAGGAGTTTACAGGAAACAACGTAGTACCGTTAAAGAAGAGAGGAGTCTACAGTAAACAACGTAGTGCCGTTAAAGAAGAGAGGAGTCTACAGTAAGCAACGTAGTAACGTTAAAGAAGAGGAGTCTACAGTAAACAACGTAGTGCCGTTAAAGAAGAGAGGAGTCTAGAGTAAACAACGTAGTACCGTTAAAGAAGAGAGGAGTCTACAGTAAACAACGTAGTGCCGTTAAAGAAGAGAGGAGTCTACAGTAAACAACGTAGTATCGTTAAAGAAGAGAGGAGTCTACAGTAAACAACGTAGTACCGTTAAAGAAGAGAGGAGTCTACAGTAAACAATGTAGTACCGTTAAAGAAGAGGAGTCTACAGTAAACAACTTAGTACCGTTAAAGAAGAGAGGAGTCTACAGTAAGCAACGTAGTACCGTTAAAGAAGAGGAGTCTACAGTAAACAACGTAGTACCGTTAAAGAAGAGGAGTCTACAGTAAACAACGTAGTACTGTTAAAGAAGAGAGGAGTCTACAGTAAACAACGTAGTTACGTTAAAGAAGAGAGGAGTCTGCAGTAAACAACGTAGTACTGTTTAAGAAGAAAGGAGTCTACAGGAAACAACGTAGTACCGTTAAAGAAGAGAGGAGTCTATAGTAAACAACGTAGTACTGTTAAAGAAGAGGAGTCTACAGTAAACAACGTAGTACCGTTAAAGAAGAGGAGTCTACAGTAAACAACGTAGTACTGTTAAAGAAGAGGAGTCTACAGTAAACAACGTAGTACCGTTAAAGAAGAGGAGTCTACAGTAAACAACGTAGTACCGTTAAAGAAGAGAGGAGTCTACAGTAAACAACGTAGTACCGTTAAAGAAGAGAGGAGTTTACAGTAAACAACGTAGTACCGTTAAAGAAGAGAGGAGTCTACAGTAAACAACGTAGTGCCGTTAAAGAAGAGAGGAGTCTACAGTAAGCAACGTAGTACCGTTAAAGAAGAGGAGTCTACAGTAAACAACGTAGTACCGTTAAAGAAGAGGAGTCTACAGTAAACAACGTAGTACTGTTAAAGAAGAGAGGAGTCTACAGTAAACAACGTAGTACCGTTAAAGAAGAGAGGAGTCTGCAGTAAACAACGTAGTACTGTTAAAGAAGAGAGGAGTCTACAGTAAACAACGTAGTGCCGTTAAAGAAGAGAGGAGTCTACAGTAAGCAACGTAGTACCGTTAAAGAAGAGGAGTCTACAGTAAACAACGTAGTACTGTTAAAGAAGAGGAGTCTACAGTAAACAACGTAGTACTGTTAAAGAAGAGAGGAGTCTACAGTAAACAACGTAGTACCGTTAAAGAAGAGAGGAGTCTACAGTAAACAACGTAGTGCCGTTAAAGAAGAGAGGAGTCTACAGTAAGCAACGTAGTACCGTTAAAGAAGAGGAGTCTACAGTAAACAACGTAGTGCCGTTAAAGAAGAGAGGAGTCTAGAGTAAACAACGTAGTACCGTTAAAGAAGAGAGGAGTCTACAGTAAACAACGTAGTGCCGTTAAAGAAGAGAGGAGTCTACAGTAAACAACGTAGTGCCGTTAAAGAAGAGAGGAGTCTAGAGTAAACAACGTAGTACCGTTAAAGAAGAGAGGAGTCTACAGTAAACAACGTAGTACCGTTAAAGAAGAGGAGTCTACAGTAAACAACCTAGTACCGTTAAAGAAGAGGAGTTTACAGTAAACAACATAGTACCGTTAAAGAAGAGGAGTTTACAGTAAACAACGTAGTACCGTTAAAGAAGAGGAGTTTACAGTAAACAACGTAGTACCGTTAAAGAAGAGGAGTTTACAGTAAACAATGTAGTACCGTTAAAGAAGAGGAGTTTACAGTAAACAACGTAGTACCGATAAAGAAGAGGAGTTTACAGTAAACAATGTAGTACCGTTAAAGAAGAGGAGTCTACAGTAAACAACGTAGTACCGTTAAAGAAGAGAGGAGTCTACAGTAAACAACGTAGTACCGTTAAAGAAGAGGAGTCTACAGTAAACAACATAGTACCGTTAAAGAAGAGGAGTCTACAGTAAACAATGTAGTACCGTTAAAGAAGAGGAGTTTACAGTAAACAACGTAGTACCGTTAAAGAAGAGGAGTTTACAGTAAACAACGTAGTACCGTTAAAGAAGAGGAGTTTACAGTAAACAACGTAGTACCGTTAAAGAAGAGGAGTTTACAGTAAACAATGTAGTACCGTTAAAGAAGAGGAGTTTACAGTAAACAACGTAGTACAGATAAAGAAGAGGAGTTTACAGTAAACAATGTAGTACCGTTAAAGAAGAGGAGTCTACAGTAAACAACGTAGTACCGTTAAAGAAGAGAGGAGTCTACAGTAAACAACGTAGTACCGTTAAAGAAGAGAGGAGTCTACAGTAAACAATGTAGTACCGTTAAAGAAGAGGAGTCTACAGTAAGAAACGTAGTACCGTTAAAGAAGAGGAGTCTACAGTAAACAACGTAGTACCGTTAAAGAAGAGGAGTCTACAGTAAACAACGTAGTACTGTTAAAGAAGAGAGGAGTCTACAGTAAACAACGTAGTTACGTTAAAGAAGAGAGGAGTCTGCAGTAAACAACGTAGTACTGTTTAAGAAGAAAGGAGTCTACAGGAAACAACGTAGTACCGTTAAAGAAGAGAGGAGTCTATAGTAAACAACGTAGTACTGTTAAAGAAGAGGAGTCTACAGTAAACAACGTAGTACCGTTAAAGAAGAGGAGTCTACAGTAAACAACGTAGTACTGTTAAAGAAGAGGAGTCTACAGTAAACAACGTAGTACCGTTAAAGAAGAGGAGTCTACAGTAAACAACGTAGTACCGTTAAAGAAGAGAGGAGTCTACAGTAAACAACGTAGTACCGTTAAAGAAGAGAGGAGTTTACAGTAAACAACGTAGTACCGTTAAAGAAGAGAGGAGTCTACAGTAAACAACGTAGTGCCGTTAAAGAAGAGAGGAGTCTACAGTAAGCAACGTAGTACCGTTAAAGAAGAGGAGTCTACAGTAAACAACGTAGTACCGTTAAAGAAGAGGAGTCTACAGTAAACAACGTAGTACTGTTAAAGAAGAGAGGAGTCTACAGTAAACAACGTAGTACCGTTAAAGAAGAGAGGAGTCTGCAGTAAACAACGTAGTACTGTTAAAGAAGAGAGGAGTCTACAGTAAACAACGTAGTGCCGTTAAAGAAGAGAGGAGTCTACAGTAAGCAACGTAGTACCGTTAAAGAAGAGGAGTCTACAGTAAACAACGTAGTACTGTTAAAGAAGAGGAGTCTACAGTAAACAACGTAGTACTGTTAAAGAAGAGAGGAGTCTACAGTAAACAACGTAGTACCGTTAAAGAAGAGAGGAGTCTGCAGTAAACAACGTAGTACTGTTTAAGAAGAAAGGAGTCTACAGTAAGCAACGTAGTACCGTTAAAGAAGAGAGGAGTCTACAGTAAACAACGTAGTACCGTTAAAGAAGAGAGGAGTCTACAGTAAACAACGTAGTACCGTTAAAGAAGAGAGGAGTTTACAGTAAACAACGTAGTACTGTTAAAGAAGAGGAGTCTACAGTAAACAACGTAGTACCGTTAAAGAAGAGAGGAGTCTATAGTAAACAACGTAGTACTGTTAAAGAAGAGGAGTCTACAGTAAACAACGTAGTACCGTTAAAGAAGAGGAGTCTACAGTAAACAACGTAGTACCGTTAAAGAAGAGGAGTCTACAGTAAACAACGTAGTACCGTTAAAGAAGAGGAGTCTACAGTAAACAACGTAGTACCGTTAAAGAAGAGAGGAGTCTACAGTAAACAACGTAGTACCGTTAAAGAAGAGAGGAGTCTACAGTAAGCAACGTAGTACCGTTAAAGAAGAGGAGTCTACAGTAAACAACGTAGTGCCGTTAAAGAAGAGAGGAGTCTAGAGTAAACAACGTAGTACCGTTAAAGAAGAGAGGAGTCTACAGTAAACAACGTAGTGCCGTTAAAGAAGAGAGGAGTCTACAGTAAACAACGTAGTGCCGTTAAAGAAGAGAGGAGTCTAGAGTAAACAACGTAGTACCGTTAAAGAAGAGAGGAGTCTACAGTAAACAACGTAGTACCGTTAAAGAAGAGGAGTCTACAGTAAACAACCTAGTACCGTTAAAGAAGAGGAGTTTACAGTAAACAACGTAGTACCGTTAAAGAAGAGGAGTTTACAGTAAACAACGTAGTACCGTTAAAGAAGAGGAGTTTACAGTAAACAACGTAGTACCGTTAAAGAAGAGGAGTTTACAGTAAACAATGTAGTACCGTTAAAGAAGAGGAGTTTACAGTAAACAACGTAGTACCGATAAAGAAGAGGAGTTTACAGTAAACAATGTAGTACCGTTAAAGAAGAGGAGTCTACAGTAAACAACGTAGTACCGTTAAAGAAGAGAGGAGTCTACAGTAAACAACGTAGTACCGTTAAAGAAGAGAGGAGTCTACAGTAAACAACGTAGTACCGTTAAAGAAGAGGAGTCTACAGTAAACAACGTAGTACCGTTAAAGAAGAGAGGAGTCTACAGTAAGCAACGTAGTACCGTTAAAGAAGAGGAGTCTACAGTAAACAACGTAGTACCGTTAAAGAAGAGGAGTCTACAGTAAACAACGTAGTACTGTTAAAGAAGAGAGGAGTCTACAGTAAACAACGTAGTACCGTTAAAGAAGAAAGGAGTCTACAGTAAACAACGTAGTACCGTTAAAGAAGAGAGGAGTCTACAGTAAACAACGTAGTGCCGTTAAAGAAGAGAGGAGTCTACAGTAAACAACGTAGTGCCGTTAAAGAAGAGAGGAGTCTAGAGTAAACAACGTAGTACCATTAAAGAAGAGAGGAGTCTACAGTAAACAACGTAGTACCGTTAAAGAAGAGGAGTCTACAGTAAACAACCTAGTACCGTTAAAGAAGAGGAGTTTACAGTAAACAACGTAGTACCGTTAAAGAAGAGGAGTTTACAGTAAACAACGTAGTACCGTTAAAGAAAAGGAGTTTACAGTAAACAACGTAGTACCGTTAAAGAAGAGGAGTTTACAGTAAACAATGTAGTACCGTTAAAGAAGAGGAGTTTACAGTAAACAACGTAGTACCGATAAAGAAGAGGAGTTTACAGTAAACAATGTAGTACCGTTAAAGAAGAGGAGTCTACAGTAAACAACGTAGTACCGTTGAAGAAGAAAGGAGTCTACAGTAAACAACGTAGTACCGTTACAGAAGAGAGGAGTCTACAGTAAACAACGTAGTGCCGTTAAAGAAGAGAGGAGTCTACAGTAAACAACGTAGGGCCGTTAAAGAAGAGAGGAGTCTACAGTAAACAACGTAGTACCGTTAAAGAAGAGAGGAGTCTACAGTAAACAACGTAGTACCGTTAAAGAAGAGAGGAGTCTACAGTAAACAACGTAGTGCTGTTAAAGAAGAGAGGAGTCTACAGTAAACAGCATAGTACCGTTAAAGAAGAGAAGAGTCTACACTAAACAACGTAGTACCGTTAAAGAAGAGAGGAGTCTACAGTAAACAACGTAGTACCGTTTAAGAAGAGGAGTCTACAGTAAACAACGTAGTACCGTTAAAAAAGAGAGGAGTCTACAGTAAACAACGTAGTACTGTTAAAGAAGAGAGGAGTCTACAGTAAACAACGTAGTACCGTTAAAGAAGAGAGGAGTCTACAGTAAACAACGTAGTACCGTTAAAGAGAGGAGTCTACAGTAAACAACGTAGTACTGTTAAAGAAGAGAGGAGTCTACAGTAAACAACGTAGTACCGTTAAAGAAGAGAGGAGTCTATAGTAAACAATGTAGTACCGTTAAAGAAGAGGAGTCTACAGTAAACAACGTAGTACCGTTAAAGAAGAGAGGAGTCTACAGTAAACAACGTAGTGCCGTTAAAGAAGAGAGGAGTCTACAGTAAACAACGTAGGGCCGTTAAAGAAGAGAGGAGTCTATAGTAAACAACGTAGTACTGTTAAAGAAGAGGAGTCTACAGTAAACAACGTAGTACCGTTAAAGAAGAGGAGTCTACAGTAAACAACGTAGTACTGTTAAAGAAGAGGAGTTTACAGTAAACAACGTAGTACCGCTAAAGAAGAGGAGTTTACAGTAAACAATGTAGTACCGTTAAAGAAGAGGAGTTTACAGTAAACAACGTAGTACCGATAAAGAAGAGGAGTTTACAGTAAACAATGTAGTACCGTTAAAGAAGAGGAGTCTACAGTAAACAACGTAGTACCGTTGAAGAAGAAAGGAGTCTACAGTAAACAACGTAGTACCGTTACAGAAGAGAGGAGTCTACAGTAAACAACGTAGTGCCGTTAAAGAAGAGAGGAGTCTACAGTAAACAACGTAGGGCCGTTAAAGAAGAGAGGAGTCTACAGTAAACAACGTAGTACCGTTAAAGAAGAGAGGAGTCTACAGTAAACAACGTAGTACCGTTAAAGAAGAGAGGAGTCTACAGTAAACAACGTAGTGCTGTTAAAGAAGAGAGGAGTCTACAGTAAACAGCATAGTACCGTTAAAGAAGAGAAGAGTCTACACTAAACAACGTAGTACCGTTAAAGAAGAGAGGAGTCTACAGTAAACAACGTAGTACCGTTTAAGAAGAGGAGTCTACAGTAAACAACGTAGTACCGTTAAAAAAGAGAGGAGTCTACAGTAAACAACGTAGTACTGTTAAAGAAGAGAGGAGTCTACAGTAAACAACGTAGTACCGTTAAAGAAGAGAGGAGTCTACAGTAAACAACGTAGTACCGTTAAAGAGAGGAGTCTACAGTAAACAACGTAGTACTGTTAAAGAAGAGAGGAGTCTACAGTAAACAACGTAGTACCGTTAAAGAAGAGAGGAGTCTATAGTAAACAATGTAGTACCGTTAAAGAAGAGGAGTCTACAGTAAACAACGTAGTACCGTTAAAGAAGAGAGGAGTCTACAGTAAACAACGTAGTGCCGTTAAAGAAGAGAGGAGTCTACAGTAAACAACGTAGGGCCGTTAAAGAAGAGAGGAGTCTATAGTAAACAACGTAGTACTGTTAAAGAAGAGGAGTCTACAGTAAACAACGTAGTACCGTTAAAGAAGAGGAGTCTACAGTAAACAACGTAGTACTGTTAAAGAAGAGGAGTCTACAGTAAACAACGTAGTACCGTTAAAGAAGAGGAGTCTACAGTAAACAACGTAGTACCGTTAAAGAAGAGAGGAGTCTACAGTAAACAACGTAGTACCGTTAAAGAAGAGAGGAGTTTACAGTAAACAACGTAGTACCGTTAAAGAAGAGAGGAGTCTACAGTAAACAACGTAGTGCCGTTAAAGAAGAGAGGAGTCTACAGTAAGCAACGTAGTACCGTTAAAGAAGAGGAGTCTACAGTAAACAACGTAGTACCGTTAAAGAAGAGGAGTCTACAGTAAACAACGTAGTACTGTTAAAGAAGAGAGGAGTCTACAGTAAACAACGTAGTACCGTTAAAGAAGAGAGGAGTCTGCAGTAAACAACGTAGTACTGTTAAAGAAGAGAGGAGTCTACAGTAAACAACGTAGTGCCGTTAAAGAAGAGAGGAGTCTACAGTAAGCAACGTAGTACCGTTAAAGAAGAGGAGTCTACAGTAAACAACGTAGTACTGTTAAAGAAGAGGAGTCTACAGTAAACAACGTAGTACTGTTAAAGAAGAGAGGAGTCTACAGTAAACAACGTAGTACCGTTAAAGAAGAGAGGAGTCTGCAGTAAACAACGTAGTACTGTTTAAGAAGAAAGGAGTCTACAGTAAGCAACGTAGTACCGTTAAAGAAGAGAGGAGTCTACAGTAAACAACGTAGTACCGTTAAAGAAGAGAGGAGTCTACAGTAAACAACGTAGTACCGTTAAAGAAGAGAGGAGTCTACAGTAAACAACGTAGTACCGTTAAAGAAGAGAGAAGTTTACAGTAAACAACGTAGTACTGTTAAAGAAGAGGAGTCTGCAGTAAACAACATAGTACTGTTAAAGAAGAGGAGTCTACAGTAAACAACGTAGTACCGTTAAAGAAGAGGAGTCTACAGTAAACAACGTAGTACCGTTAAAGAAGAGGAGTCTACAGTAAACAACGTAGTACCGTTAAAGAAGAGAGGAGTCTACAGTAAACAACGTAGTACCGTTAAAGAAGAGAGGAGTTTACAGGAAACAACGTAGTACCGTTAAAGAAGAGAGGAGTCTACAGTAAACAACGTAGTGCCGTTAAAGAAGAGAGGAGTCTACAGTAAGCAACGTAGTACCGTTAAAGAAGAGGAGTCTACAGTAAACAACGTAGTGCCGTTAAAGAAGAGAGGAGTCTAGAGTAAACAACGTAGTACCGTTAAAGAAGAGAGGAGTCTACAGTAAACAACGTAGTGCCGTTAAAGAAGAGAGGAGTCTACAGTAAACAACGTAGTGCCGTTAAAGAAGAGAGGAGTCTAGAGTAAACAACGTAGTACCGTTAAAGAAGAGAGGAGTCTACAGTAAACAACGTAGTACCGTTAAAGAAGAGGAGTCTACAGTAAACAACCTAGTACCGTTAAAGAAGAGGAGTTTACAGTAAACAACGTAGTACCGTTAAAGAAGAGGAGTTTACAGTAAACAACGTAGTACCGTTAAAGAAGAGGAGTTTACAGTAAACAACGTAGTACCGTTAAAGAAGAGGAGTTTACAGTAAACAATGTAGTACCGTTAAAGAAGAGGAGTTTACAGTAAACAACGTAGTACCGATAAAGAAGAGGAGTTTACAGTAAACAATGTAGTACCGTTAAAGAAGAGGAGTCTACAGTAAACAACGTAGTACCGTTAAAGAAGAGAGGAGTCTACAGTAAACAACGTAGTACCGTTAAAGAAGAGAGGAGTCTACAGTAAACAACGTAGTACCGTTAAAGAAGAGGAGTCTACAGTAAACAACGTAGTACCGTTAAAGAAGAGAGGAGTCTACAGTAAGCAACGTAGTACCGTTAAAGAAGAGGAGTCTACAGTAAACAACGTAGTACCGTTAAAGAAGAGGAGTCTACAGTAAACAACGTAGTACTGTTAAAGAAGAGAGGAGTCTACAGTAAACAACGTAGTACCGTTAAAGAAGAAAGGAGTCTACAGTAAACAACGTAGTACCGTTAAAGAAGAGAGGAGTCTACAGTAAACAACGTAGTGCCGTTAAAGAAGAGAGGAGTCTACAGTAAACAACGTAGTGCCGTTAAAGAAGAGAGGAGTCTAGAGTAAACAACGTAGTACCATTAAAGAAGAGAGGAGTCTACAGTAAACAACGTAGTACCGTTAAAGAAGAGGAGTCTACAGTAAACAACCTAGTACCGTTAAAGAAGAGGAGTTTACAGTAAACAACGTAGTACCGTTAAAGAAGAGGAGTTTACAGTAAACAACGTAGTACCGTTAAAGAAAAGGAGTTTACAGTAAACAACGTAGTACCGTTAAAGAAGAGGAGTTTACAGTAAACAATGTAGTACCGTTAAAGAAGAGGAGTTTACAGTAAACAACGTAGTACCGATAAAGAAGAGGAGTTTACAGTAAACAATGTAGTACCGTTAAAGAAGAGAGGAGTCTGCAGTAAACAACGTAGTACTGTTTAAGAAGAAAGGAGTCTACAGTAAGCAACGTAGTACCGTTAAAGAAGAGAGGAGTCTACAGTAAACAACGTAGTACCGTTAAAGAAGAGAGGAGTCTACAGTAAACAACGTAGTACCGTTAAAGAAGAGAGGAGTCTACAGTAAACAACGTAGTACCGTTAAAGAAGAGAGAAGTTTACAGTAAACAACGTAGTACTGTTAAAGAAGAGGAGTCTGCAGTAAACAACATAGTACTGTTAAAGAAGAGGAGTCTACAGTAAACAACGTAGTACCGTTAAAGAAGAGGAGTCTACAGTAAACAACGTAGTACCGTTAAAGAAGAGGAGTCTACAGTAAACAACGTAGTACCGTTAAAGAAGAGAGGAGTCTACAGTAAACAACGTAGTACCGTTAAAGAAGAGAGGAGTTTACAGGAAACAACGTAGTACCGTTAAAGAAGAGAGGAGTCTACAGTAAACAACGTAGTGCCGTTAAAGAAGAGAGGAGTCTACAGTAAGCAACGTAGTACCGTTAAAGAAGAGGAGTCTACAGTAAACAACGTAGTGCCGTTAAAGAAGAGAGGAGTCTAGAGTAAACAACGTAGTACCGTTAAAGAAGAGAGGAGTCTACAGTAAACAACGTAGTGCCGTTAAAGAAGAGAGGAGTCTACAGTAAACAACGTAGTGCCGTTAAAGAAGAGAGGAGTCTAGAGTAAACAACGTAGTACCGTTAAAGAAGAGAGGAGTCTACAGTAAACAACGTAGTACCGTTAAAGAAGAGGAGTCTACAGTAAACAACCTAGTACCGTTAAAGAAGAGGAGTTTACAGTAAACAACGTAGTACCGTTAAAGAAGAGGAGTTTACAGTAAACAACGTAGTACCGTTAAAGAAGAGGAGTTTACAGTAAACAACGTAGTACCGTTAAAGAAGAGGAGTTTACAGTAAACAATGTAGTACCGTTAAAGAAGAGGAGTTTACAGTAAACAACGTAGTACCGATAAAGAAGAGGAGTTTACAGTAAACAATGTAGTACCGTTAAAGAAGAGGAGTCTACAGTAAACAACGTAGTACCGTTAAAGAAGAGAGGAGTCTACAGTAAACAACGTAGTACCGTTAAAGAAGAGAGGAGTCTACAGTAAACAACGTAGTACCGTTAAAGAAGAGGAGTCTACAGTAAACAACGTAGTACCGTTAAAGAAGAGAGGAGTCTACAGTAAGCAACGTAGTACCGTTAAAGAAGAGGAGTCTACAGTAAACAACGTAGTACCGTTAAAGAAGAGGAGTCTACAGTAAACAACGTAGTACTGTTAAAGAAGAGAGGAGTCTACAGTAAACAACGTAGTACCGTTAAAGAAGAAAGGAGTCTACAGTAAACAACGTAGTACCGTTAAAGAAGAGAGGAGTCTACAGTAAACAACGTAGTGCCGTTAAAGAAGAGAGGAGTCTACAGTAAACAACGTAGTGCCGTTAAAGAAGAGAGGAGTCTAGAGTAAACAACGTAGTACCATTAAAGAAGAGAGGAGTCTACAGTAAACAACGTAGTACCGTTAAAGAAGAGGAGTCTACAGTAAACAACCTAGTACCGTTAAAGAAGAGGAGTTTACAGTAAACAACGTAGTACCGTTAAAGAAGAGGAGTTTACAGTAAACAACGTAGTACCGTTAAAGAAAAGGAGTTTACAGTAAACAACGTAGTACCGTTAAAGAAGAGGAGTTTACAGTAAACAATGTAGTACCGTTAAAGAAGAGGAGTTTACAGTAAACAACGTAGTACCGATAAAGAAGAGGAGTTTACAGTAAACAATGTAGTACCGTTAAAGAAGAGGAGTCTACAGTAAACAACGTAGTACCGTTAAAGAAGAAAGGAGTCTACAGTAAACAACGTAGTACCGTTAAAGAAGAGAGGAGTCTACAGTAAACAACGTAGTGCCGTTAAAGAAGAGAGGAGTCTACAGTAAACAACGTAGGGCCGTTAAAGAAGAGAGGAGTCTACAGTAAACAACGTAGTACCGTTAAAGAAGAGAGGAGTCTACAGTAAACAACGTAGTACCGTTAAAGAAGAGAGGAGTCTACAGTAAACAACGTAGTGCTGTTAAAGAAGAGAGGAGTCTACAGTAAACAGCATAGTACCGTTAAAGAAGAGAAGAGTCTACACTAAACAACGTAGTACCGTTAAAGAAGAGAGGAGTCTACAGTAAACAACGTAGTACCGTTTAAGAAGAGGAGTCTACAGTAAACAACGTAGTACCGTTAAAGAAGAGAGGAGTCTACAGTAAACAACGTAGTACTGTTAAAGAAGAGAGGAGTCTACAGTAAACAACGTAGTACCGTTAAAGAAGAGAGGAGTCTACAGTAAACAACGTAGTACCGTTAAAGAGAGGAGTCTACAGTAAACAACGTAGTACTGTTAAAGAAGAGAGGAGTCTACAGTAAACAACGTAGTACCGTTAAAGAAGAGAGGAGTCTATAGTAAACAATGTAGTACCGTTAAAGAAGAGGAGTCTACAGTAAACAACGTAGTACCGTTAAAGAAGAGAGGAGTCTACAGTAAACAACGTAGTGCCGTTAAAGAAGAGAGGAGTCTACAGTAAACAACGTAGTACCGTTAAAGAAGAGAGGAGTCTACAGTAAACAACGTAGTACCGTTAAAGAAGAGAGGAGTCTACAGTAAACAACGTAGTGCCGTTAAAGAAGAGAGGAGTCTACAGTAAACAGCGTAGTACTGTCAAAGAAGAGAGGAGTTTACAGTAAGCAACGTAGTACCGTTAAAGAAGAGGAGTCTACAGTAAACAACGTAGTACCGTTAGAGAAGAGGAGTCTACAGTAAACAACGTAGTGCCGTTAAAGAAGAGAGGAGTCTGCAGTAAACAATGTAGTACTGTTAAAGAAGAGAGGAGTCTACAGTAAACAACGTAGTACCGTTAAAGAAGAGGAGTCTACAGTAAACAACGTAGTACCGTTAAAGAAGAGGAGTCTACAGTAAACAACGTAGTACTGTTAAAGAAGAGAGGAGTCTACAGTAAACAACGTAGTACCGTTAAAGAAGAAAGGAGTCTACAGTAAACAACGTAGTACCGTTAAAGAAGAGAGGAGTCTACAGTAAACAACGTAGTGCCGTTAAAGAAGAGAGGAGTCTACAGTAAACAACGTAGTGCCGTTAAAGAAGAGAGGAGTCTAGAGTAAACAACGTAGTACCATTAAAGAAGAGAGGAGTCTACAGTAAACAACGTAGTACCGTTAAAGAAGAGGAGTCTACAGTAAACAACCTAGTACCGTTAAAGAAGAGGAGTTTACAGTAAACAACGTAGTACCGTTAAAGAAGAGGAGTTTACAGTAAACAACGTAGTACCGTTAAAGAAAAGGAGTTTACAGTAAACAACGTAGTACCGTTAAAGAAGAGGAGTTTACAGTAAACAATGTAGTACCGTTAAAGAAGAGGAGTTTACAGTAAACAACGTAGTACCGATAAAGAAGAGGAGTTTACAGTAAACAATGTAGTACCGTTAAAGAAGAGGAGTCTACAGTAAACAACGTAGTACCGTTAAAGAAGAAAGGAGTCTACAGTAAACAACGTAGTGCCGTTAAAGAAGAGAGGAGTCTACAGTAAACAACGTAGGGCCGTTAAAGAAGAGAGGAGTCTACAGTAAACAACGTAGTACCGTTAAAGAAGAGAGGAGTCTACAGTAAACAACGTAGTACCGTTAAAGAAGAGAGGAGTCTACAGTAAACAACGTAGTGCTGTTAAAGAAGAGAGGAGTCTACAGTAAACAGCATAGTACCGTTAAAGAAGAGAAGAGTCTACACTAAACAACGTAGTACCGTTAAAGAAGAGAGGAGTCTACAGTAAACAACGTAGTACCGTTTAAGAAGAGGAGTCTACAGTAAACAACGTAGTACCGTTAAAGAAGAGAGGAGTCTACAGTAAACAACGTAGTACTGTTAAAGAAGAGAGGAGTCTACAGTAAACAACGTAGTACCGTTAAAGAAGAGAGGAGTCTACAGTAAACAACGTAGTACCGTTAAAGAGAGGAGTCTACAGTAAACAACGTAGTACTGTTAAAGAAGAGAGGAGTCTACAGTAAACAACGTAGTACCGTTAAAGAAGAGAGGAGTCTATAGTAAACAATGTAGTACCGTTAAAGAAGAGGAGTCTACAGTAAACAACGTAGTACCGTTAAAGAAGAGAGGAGTCTACAGTAAACAACGTAGTGCCGTTAAAGAAGAGAGGAGTCTACAGTAAACAACGTAGTGCCGTTAAAGAAGAGAGGAGTCTACAGTAAACAACGTAGTACCGTTAAAGAAGAGAGGAGTCTACAGTAAACAACGTAGTACCGTTAAAGAAGAGAGGAGTCTACAGTAAACAACGTAGTGCCGTTAAAGAAGAGAGGAGTCTACAGTAAACAGCGTAGTACTGTCAAAGAAGAGAGGAGTTTACAGTAAGCAACGTAGTACCGTTAAAGAAGAGGAGTCTACAGTAAACAACGTAGTACCGTTAGAGAAGAGAGGAGTCTGCAGTAAACAATGTAGTACTGTTAAAGAGGAGTCTACAGTAAACAACGTAGTACTGTTAAAGAAGAAAGGAGTCTACAGTAAACAACGTAGTACTGTTAAAGAAGAGAGGAGTCTACAGTAAACAACGTAGTACCGTTAAAGAAGAGAGGAGTCTACAGTAAGCAACGTAGTACCGTTAAAGAAGAGAGGAGTCTACAGTAAACAACGTAGTACCGTTAAAGAAGAGGAGTCTACAGTAAACAACGTAGTACTGTTAAAGAAGAGAGGAGTCTACAGTAAACAACGTAGTGCCGTTAAAGAAGAGGAGTCTACAGTAAACAACGTAGTACCGTTAAAGAAGAGGAGTCTACAGTAAACAACGTAGTACCGTTAGAGAAGAGGAGTCTACAGTAAACAACGTAGTACCGTTAAAGAAGAGAGGAGTCTGCAGTAAACAACGTAGTACTGTTAAAGAGGAGTCTACAGTAAACAATGTAGTACTGTTAAAGAAGAGGAGTCTACAGTAAACAACGTAGTACCGTTAAAGAAGAGAGGAGTCTACAGTAAACAACATAGTACTGTTAAATAAGAGAGGAGTCTACATTAAACAACGTTGTACCGTTAAAGAAGAGAGGAGTCTACAGTAAACAACATAGTACCGATAAAGAAGAGAGGAGTCTACAGTAAGCAACGTAGTACCGTTAAAGAAGAGAGGAGTCTACAGTAAACAACGTAGTACCGTTAAAGAAGAGGAGTCTACAGTAAACAACCTAGTACCGTTAAAGAAGAGAGGAGTCTACAGTAAACAGCATAGTACCGTTAAAGAAGAGAGGAGTCTACAGTAAACAACGTAGTACCGTTAAAGAAGAGAGGAGTCTACAGTAAACAACGTAGTACCGTTTAAGAAGAGGAGTCTACAGTAAACAACGTAGTACTGTTAAAGCAGAGGAGTCTACAGTAAACAACGTAGTACCGTTAAAGAAGAGAGGAGTCTACAGTAAACAACGTAGTACTGTTAAAGAAGAGAGGAGTCTACAGTAAACAACGTAGTACCGTTAAAGAAGAGAGGAGTCTCCAGTAAACAACGTAGTACTGTTAAAGAAGAGAGGAGTCTACAGTAAACAACGTAGTACCGTTAAAGAAGAGAGGAGTCTACAGTAAACAACGTAGTACCGTTAAAGAAGAGAGGAGTCTACAGTAAACAACGTAGTACCGTTAAAGAAGAGAGGAGTCTACAGTAAACAACGTTGTACCGTTAAAGAAGAGAGGAGTCTACAGTAAACAACGTAGTACCGTTAAGGAAGAGAGGAGTCTACAGTAAACAACGTAGTAACTTTAAAGAAGAGGAGTCTACAGTAAACAACGTAGTACCGTTAAAGAAGAGGAGTCTACAGTAAACAACGTAGTACTGTTAAAGAAGAGAGGAGTCTACAGTAAACAACGTAGTACCGTTAAAGAAGAGAGGAGTTTACAGTAAGCAACGTAGTACTGTTAAAGAAGTGATCAGTCTAAAGTGTATATCCTCTATCTCACATGTACATTGGGGAGAACAAGTATTTGATACACTGCCGATTTTCCTACTTACAAAGCATGTTGAGGTCTGTAATTTTTATCATAGGTACACTTCAACTGTGAGAGGCGGAATCGAGAACAAAATCCAGAAAATCACATTGTATGATTTTTAAGTCATAATTTGCATTTTATTGCATGACATAAGTATTTGATACATCAGAAAAGCAGAACCTAATATTTGGTACAGAAACCTTTGTTTGCAATTATAGAGATCATACGTTTCCTGTAGTTCTTGACCAGGTTTGCACACACTGCAGCAGGGATTTTGGCCCACTCCTCCATACAGACCTCCAGATCCTTCAGGTTTCGGGGCTGTCGCTGGGCGATATGGACTTTCAGCTCCCTCCAAAAAATGTCTATTGAGTTCAGGTCTGGAGACTGGCTAGGCCACTCCAGGACCTTGAGATGCTTCTTACAGAGCCACTCTTTAGTTGCCATGGCTGTGTGTTTTGGGTCGTTGTCATGCTGGAAGACCCAGCCACGACTCATCTTCAATGCTCTTACTGAGGGAAGGAGGTTGTTGGCCAAGATCTCGCGATACATTGCCCCATCCATCCTCCCCTCCATACGGTGCAGTCGTCCTGTCCCCTTTGCAGAAAAGCATCCCTAAAGAATGATGTTTCCACCTCCATGCTTCACGGTTGGGATGGTGTTCTTGGGGTTGTACTCATCCTTCTTCTTCCTCCAAACACGGTGAGTGGAGTTTAGACCAAAAAGCTCTATTTTTGTCTCATCAGACCACATGACCTTCTCCCATTCTTCCTCTGGATCATCCAGATGGTCATTGGCAAACTTCAGATGGGCCGGGACATGCGCTAGCTTGAGCAGCGCACCTTGTGTGAGATGAGATCTTGCATGGAGCCCCAGATTGAGGGTGATTGACCGTCATCTTGAACTTCTTCCATTTTCTAATAATTGAGCTAATAGTTGTTGCCTTCTCACCAAGCTGCTTGCCTATTGTCCTGTAGCCCATCCCAGCCTTGTGCAGGTCTACAATTTTATCCCTGATGTCCTTACACAGCTGTCTGGTCTTGGCCACTGTGGAGAGGTTGGAGTCTGTTTGATTGAGTGTGTGGACAGGTGTCTTTTATACAGGTAACAAGTTCAAACAGGTGCAGTTAATACAGGTAACAAGTTCAAACAGGTGCAGTTAATACAGGTAATGAGTGGAGAACAGGAGGGCAGAACAACAGGTCTGTGAGAGCCGGAATTCTTACTGGTTGGTAGGTGATCAAATACTTATGTCATGCAATAAAATGCAAATTAATTACTTAAAAATCATACAATGTGATTTTCTGGATTCTTGTTTTAGATTCCGTCTCTCACAGTTGAAGTGTACCTATGATAAACATTACAGACCTCTACATGCTTTGTAAATAGGAAAACCTGCAAAATCGGCAGTGTATCAAATACTTGTTCTCCCCACTGTATATGAGATAGAGGATCAATGATAGCTGTCAGTCTTAATCAGATAGAGAGTCAATGATAGCTGTCAGTCTTATTCAGATAGAGAGTCAATGATAGCTGTCAGTCTTATTCAGATAGAGGATCAAGGAAGCTGCCAGTCTTATTCAGATAGAGGATTCATGATAGCTGTCAGTCTTATTCAGATAAAGGATGATCAATGATAGCTGTCAGTCTTATTCAGATAGAGGATGATCAATGATAGCTGTCAGTCTTATTCAGATAGAGGATGATCAATGATAGCTGTCAGTCTTGTTCAGATAAAGGATCAAGGAAGCTGACAGTCTTATTCAGATAGAGGATGATCAATGATAGCTCTCAGTCTTATTCAGATAGAGGATGATAAATGATAGCTGTCAGTCTTATACAGATAGAGGATGATCAATGATAACTCTCAGTCTTATTCAGATAGAGGATGATCAATGATGGCTCTCAGTCTTATTCAGATAGAGGATGATCAATGATAGCTCTCAGTCTTATTCAGATACAGGATGATCAATGATAGCTCTCAGTCTTATTCAGATAGAGGATGATCAATGATAGCTCTCAGTCTTATTCAGATAGTTTATGATCAATGATAGCTGTCAGTCTTATTCAGATAGAGGATGATCAATGATAGCTGTCAGTCTTATTCAGATAGAGGATGATCAATGATAGCTGTCAGTCTTATTCAGATAGAGGATGATCAATGATAGCTGTCAGTCTTTTTCAAATAGAGGATCAATTAAGCTGTCAGTCATTCATCATTTTTTTCAATTTTCAATTTAAATTTCAAGTTTTAATGCCACATGCACAAGTACAGTGAAATACCTTTCTTGCAAACTAAAAAGCCTAACAATGCAATAATCAATAATAATGTATTACTCAACAACAACAAAAACACAAGAAATAGGAATATGAAATAGACAATTAAGTAAGTAAGTTAGCATACTATGTACAGGAAATATTTAAATAGTCAGTTGGAGAACCTTTTCAGGATTTGAGGGCCAATGCCAAATGTTTTCAACCTCCTGAGGGGGATGAGGCGCTGTCGCTCCTTCTTCACAACTTAGAGTGTTTTTGGACCATTTTAAGTCTTTAGTGATTTGGACACCAAGGAACTTGAAGCTGTCTACCTGCTCCACTGCCGCCCTGTCGATGTGGATGGTTGCCCCCCCCCCCCCCGTTTCCTGTAGTCCACGATCAGCTCCTTGGTCTTGCTGATGTTGAATGAGAGGTTATTGCTCCGGCACCACACTGCCAGGTCACGGGCCTCCTCCCTATAGGCTGACTCGTCGTCACTGGTGATCAGGCCTACCACCATTGTGTCGTCAGCGAACTTTGTAATGGTGTTGGAGTCGTGCTTGGCCACACAGTCGGGGGTGAACAGGGAGTACAGGAGGGGACTAAGCACACACCCCTGTGGGGCCCCCATGTTAAGGGTTAAGCTTGCTTGCTGTACAACATTAAAACACATTCAGTCTGTCTACAAACAGGCTCTCAAAGTGCTTGATAGGAAGCCCAATAGCCATCATCACTATTACATCCTCAGAAAGCATGAGCTCCTGAGTTGTGAAAATCTTGTGCAATACACTGACGCATGTCTTGTATTCAAGATCCTAAGTGGCCTGGCTCCCCCTCCACTCAGTACTTTTCTTAAACAGAAAACCCAAACATATGTCACCAGATCCACAAGGTCTGAGAGGTGACTGTATAGTTCCCTTAAGGAAAAGCACCTTTAGTCATTCTGCTTTCTCTGTGAGAGCTTCCCATGTCTGGAATACACTGCCATCAGACACACATAACTGCACCACCTATCACACTTTCACAAAATGCATGAAGACATGGCTAAAGGTCAATCAGATTTGTGAACATAATCCTCAGCTGTGTATTGCTGCTTTCCATGTTGTCTGTTGTCTGTAGCTTGTGAGGTATGTAAACACTTTGTTGCTTTTATGGGTTTTGTCTTGTTGCTTTTTGTGCTATGTTGCTCTGTCTGCATGCTATGTCTTGCTTGTCCTATGTTGCTCTGCGTGTGCTCACTGCTCATTGATTGTCTGTATTGTAATTGTTTTTAAAAACCTGCCCAGGGACTGCAGTTGAAAATTAGCCGGTTGGCTAAAACGGCACTTTTACTGAAACGTTGATTAATGTGCACTGTCCCTGTAAAAACAAAATAAATAAACTCAAACTCAAAAGTCAATGGACAACATTCTCACATACGGTAGGTATTCCTCTTATCTAGGTGGGTGAGGGTAGTGTGGAGAGCAATTGCGATTGTGTCATCAATGGATCTGTTGGGGGGGTATGCAAATTGGAGTTAGAGTTCTTAGGAACAGGGATGATTGTGGTCATCTTAAAACATGTGGTGATTAGCGACTGGGATAAGGAGAGGTTGAAAATGACCGTGAATATGCCTGGCGGCTGATCTGCGCATGCTCTGAAAATGCACCCTGAAATACCTTTGGGGCCTGTGGCCTTGCGGGTGTTGACCTGATTAAAGACCCTTCTCATGCTGGCCTCGGAGAGCAAGATCACCCAGTCCTCTGGGTCGGTGACGGCCCTCACACCCAGCTCGATGTTGATGTCAAATCGTGCATAAAATGCAATGAGTTTGTCTGGTAGAGATGCATCGTTGAGCTGATCACGGTTGGGTCTTCATTTGTAATCCGTAATGGACTGTAGCCCCTGCCGCATGCGGCAGCTGTCAGAGCTTGTGTAATATGATTCAACCTTATTCCTATATTGTCCTTATGCTCATTTGATGACTCTGCAGAGGTCATAGCAGAGGTCATATTCAGATAGAGGATCAATGATAGCTGTCAGACTTATTCAGAGAATCATCTTTGGATGCACTCTCTGTAGCAGTCAAATGACCGGAGAGATGGTATACGAACAATTATAACAATGGATGTGGTGATTTGACTGACAAATAACTGTAATCAATAATTCCATGACCGTCACGGCACAAGCCCTATGTGAATTGTTACATACTGTAAGTGTGGCTTTAATATTTCTCATTCCTTTATCCTTTTCTTAGTCTCTGGAGATAGGAGAAGATTGGGTGTGTGAAAGCCATATTGCCATTATTTTCTTTCTAGTGTGATATTAAGCATAAAGTGATGACTGGTCATCCAAACACGCAGCATATGCACTGACCTCACTTTATATGAAAGGACGCTCAATTCCTTCAGAATAAATCACAATTAGTTATACAGTACCAGTCGGGTGATCGGATGATCTCCGCATGTGTGGTTCCCACCATGAAACATGGAGGTGTACTTTGCTAGTGATACTGTCTGTGATTTATTTAGAATTCGAGGCACACTTAACTAGCACGGCTACCACAGCATTTTGCAGTGAGACAATTTTTTTGCAGCGATATGCCATCCCATCTGGTTTGCACTTAGTGGGACTATCATTTGTTTTTCAACAGGACAATGACCCAACACACCTCTAGGCTGTGTAAGGGCTATTTGACAAAGAAGGAGAGCTGCATCAGATGACCTAACCTCCACCATCACCTGACCTCAAACCAATTTTTATTTTACTAGGCAAGTCAGTTAGGAAAAAAATATTATTTTCATGACGGCCTGGGAACACTGCCTTGTTCAGGGGCAGAATGACAAATGTTTACCTTGTAAGCTCGGGGATTCGATCTTGAAACCTTTCGGTTCCTAGTCCAACGCTCTAAACACTAGGCTACCTGCCGCCTAGTGGTCCAACATCATTCTAATTGAGATGGTTTGGGATGAGTTGGACTGCAGAGTGAAGTAAACGCAGCCAACAAGTGCTCAGCATATGTGGGAACTCCTTCAAGACTGTTGGAAAAGCATTCCAGGTGAAGCTGGTTGAGAGAATGCCAAGAGTGTGTAAAGCTGTCATCAAGGCAAAGGGTGCCTACTTTGAAGAATCTCAAATATATATATTTTTTGATTTGTTTAACACGTTTTTGGTTACTACATGATTCCATGTGTGTTATTTCATAGTTTTGATGTCTTCACTATTATTCTACAATGTAGAAAATAGTACAAATAAAGAAAAACCCTTGAATGAGTAGCTGTGTCCAAACTTTTGACTGGTACTGTAAAAGTGGGAGAGGGCAAATGAATCATCATCATCTTGTTGTTTGTCCAGGCATCCAGTACAACCTCCTTGACTTGGGCTCTAAGCGACCAGACAGACTTACTGCCTATTGGCTTCATTGAATAGCGAGTATGACCCATAACGGTGCTATACTGGACTGGGCTAAGTGTACTGTACTAAGAATAGCCCCACTGTCAGAGTGGGGAGTAGCTGATGTTACTATACCATGCCAGAGGCAAGGAGAGGCTTCCTGAAGAGAGTCTGTGGGCCAACTCACTGCTGCCATTCTATCCTCAGGTTTTATAAGACTTGGCTGTGACTGGTTTACCTCTTTATAAAAACAATAAAAATGTATTATTTTATTGGTTTTGGTCGACTGATTACTTTGCCAACCCATTGGTTTGCAGATTGATTGACCGATATACAGAAGGTTGAGATAAAAAAAAACAGGGGATATTGACAGAATCACTCTTGCTAAACAAAATATTTTTGTCACCTTTTTGGATGAATAACACATTATGTAAATGGAAAGGTAACCTTATATGAGAAGAAAATGACTATGCTGTTCACAGTGCTGTTGAGATCTTATTTATCTTTTGTGTATATGCCTGGCATCCTTTCATAACCGTGAAAACTCATACAAGGCAGCCCAGACATCATGACCAGCTGTGAGACAGACACCATAGTAAGCACACTTCACACAAATCTAGACCTCCACCAATGGATGGTATCATTTAAAAGCCTTGAGCTCCCTCTTCTGTTTCAAATAACAGCAGCATCTTACTCCTTGACCGAGATCATTCTTTCTAACTGGTTCCTGAAATGTTTTACTTACTAATTTAGTCAGTTATACAGTTAGGTTTAATATAGGAGGAAAAGCTTGCTGATCCCAGACAACCGAGAGACCATAGCCAGTCCCAGACAGATGAGTGATTGCATGGCCAGTCCCATACACATTTAAAAAAAATAAAAAATATTTACCTTTATTTAACTAGGCAAGTCAGTTAAGAACAAATTCTTATTTTCAATGACGGCCTAGGAACAGTGGGTTAACTGCCTGTTCAGGGGCAGAATGACAGATTTGTACCTTGTCAGCTCGGGATTTGAACTTGCAACCTTTCGGTTACAAGTCCAATGCTCTAACCACTAGGCTACCCTGCCGAGAGACTATAGCCTGTCCCAGACACAAAAGGCACCGCATGGCCAGTCCCAGACGAGAGAGAGAGAGAGAGAGAGCATGGCTGGTCCCAGACACATAAGAGACCATAGCCAGTCCCAGACGAGAGAGAGAGAGAGAGAGAGAATAGCCAGTCCCAGACACACAAAGGACCATAGCCAGTCCCAGACACGAGAGCGAGAGAGAGAAACTATAGCCAGTCCCAGACACATGAGGGACCATAGCCGGTCCCAGACACACGAGGGATCATAGCCGGTCCCAGACACATAAGAAACTATAGCCAGTCCCAGACACACAAAGGATCATAGCCGGTCCCAGACACACAAAGGACCATAGCAGGTCCCAGACACGCAAAGGATCATAGCAGGTCCCAGACACACAAATGCTCATAGCCGGTCCCAGACGAGAGGGAGAGAGAGAGAGAGAGAGAGAGAGAGAGAGAGAGAGAGAGAGAGAGAGAGAAACTATAGCCAGACCCAGACACACAAAGGACCATAGCCAGTCCCAGACACACAAAGGATCATAGCCAGTCCCAGACACACAAAGGACCATAGCCGGTCCCAGACACACAAATGATCATAGCCAGTCCCAGACACGAGAGCGAGAGAGAGAAACTATAGCCAGTCCCAGACACACAAAGGACCATAGCCAGTCCCAGACACACAAAGGATCATAGCCGGTCTCAGACACACAAAGGACCATAGCCAGTCCCAGACACACAAATGATCATAGCCAGTCCCAGACACACAAATGATCATAGCCGGTCCCAGACACACAAAGGACCATAGCCAGTCCCAGACACACAAAGGATCATAGCCGGTCCCAGACGAGACGGAGAGAGAGAGAGAGAGAGAGGGAGGGAGAGAGAGAGAGAGAGAGAGAGAGAGAGAGAGAGAGAGAGAGAGAGAGAGAGATAAACTATAGCCAGTCCCAGACATAAGAGACCATAGCCAGTCCCAGATGAGAGAGAGAGAGAGAATAGCCAGTCCCAGACACACAAAGAACCATAGCCGGTCCCAGACACACGAGGGATGACGTGCTGCTCATGTAGGAAGTCCAGTTGTGGATAGTGGGAGAGGATGGAACTAATTGAAACTGGGTCGACGTTCTGCTAATTTTCTCATCAATTAAACATCTGATCTTAATTTATGTTCCCTAAATCTGTTACAAACACAGTGCATTAAGTTTTATGGAGTTGACGCTTTGCCAATGTTTTTAAAAGTACACTCTAAAAAGAAAAGGTTCTTGGAGTATCCTTTAGGGGTTCTTCAAATTGAAACTGTGGGGGAACCCCTACAAGTTATTCGACGGAACCCTTTCAAAGGGTTCTTCAAAGAACCCCTTTTAATGGAACCTCAAAGAAACTTTTCGGGTACATTTTTAATGTTATGTGTTGATGTTCTCTGTATCCATAGCCAGAATGATTTTGCAGTGCATAGTGAACGAACAGGTTTCCTGTTATATTCATCAGAGGTGTAGGGTGGGTGAAGTCTGTGAATCCCCAAAAAATCATCATTATTCAGATGATTAACAAAATATGCACACAACAGTATTCACTGTTTTGATAATGGTTTTTATACACATACCTTATCCATAATGTAGAGGCCTATGGGATATTCATTAACGAGGTTAGGAAGGAGGATGGTAAATGTGATCTGCATAACATACCAATTGAAATGCCTTTGTCAAATCAAATGTATTTGTCGCATACACATGGTTAGCAGATGTTAATGCGAGTGTAGCGAAATGCTTGTGCTTCTAGTTCCGACAATGCAGTAATAACCAACGGGTAATCTAACCTAACAATTCCACACCTACTACCTTATACACACAAGTGTAAAGGGATAAAGAATATGTACATAAAGATATATGAATGAGTGATGGTACAGAACGGCATAGGCAAGATGCAGTAGATGGTATAGAGTACAATACAGTGGGGAGAACAAGTGTTTGATACACTGCTGATTTTGCAGGTTTTCCTACTTACAAAGCATGTAGAGGTCTGTAATGTTTATCATAGGTACACCTCAACTGTGAGAGACGGAATCAAAAACAAAAATCCAGAAAATCACATTGTATGATTTTTAAGTAATTAATTTGCATTTTATTGCATGACATAAGTATTTGATACGTCAGAAAAGCAGAACCTAATATTTGGTACAGAAACCTTTGTTTGCAATTACAGAGATCATACGTTTCCTGTAGTTCTTGACCAGGTTTGCACACACTGCAGCAGGGATTTTGGCCCACTCCATACAGACCTTCTCCAGATCCTTCAGGTTTCAGGGCTGTCGCTGGGCAATACGGAGGTTGTTGGCCAAGATCTCGTGATACATGGCCCTATCCATCCTCCCCTCAATACGGTGCAGTCGTCCTGTCCCCTTTGCAGCAAAGCATCCCCAAAGAATGATGTTTCCACCTCCATGCTTCACGGTTGGGATGGTGTTCTTGGGGTTGTACTCATCCTTCTTCTTCCTCCAAACATGGCGAGTGGAGTTTAGACCAAAAATCTCTATTTTTGTCTCATCAGACCACATGACCTTCTCCCATTCCTCCTCTGGATCATCCAGATGGTCATTGGCAAACTTCAGACGGGCCTGGACATGCACTGGCTTGAGCAGGGGGACCTTGCGTGCGCTGCAGGATTTTAATCCATGACGGCGTAGTGTGTTACTAATGGTTTTCTTTGAGACTGTGGTCCCAGCTCTCTTCAGGTCATTGACCAGGTCCTGCCGTGTAGTTCTGGGCTGATCCCTCACCTTCCTCATGATCTTTGATGCCCCACGAGGTGAGATCTTGCATGGAGCCCCAGACCGAGGGTGATTGACCGTCATCTTGAACTTCTTCCATTTTCTAATAATTGCGCCAGCAGTTGTTGCCTTCTTACCAAGCTGCTTGCCTATTGTCCTGTAGCCCATCCCAGCCTTGTGCAGGTCTACAATTTTATCCCTGATGTCCTTACACAGCTGTCTGGTCTTGGCCATTGTGGAGAGGTTGGAGTCTGTTTGATTGAGTGTGTGGACAGGTGTCTTTCATACAGGTAACGAGTTCAAACAGATGCAGTTAATACAGGTAATGAGTGGAGAGCAGGAGGGCTTCTTAAAGAAAAACTGTGAGAGCCGGAATTCTTACTGGTTGGTAGGTGATCAAATACTTATGTCATGCAATAAAATGCAAATTAATTACTTAAAAATCATACAATGTGATTTTCTGGATTTTTGTTTTAGATTATGTTTTAGATAACATTTACAGACCTCTACATGCTTTGTAAGTAGGAAAACCTGCAAAATCTGCAGTGTATCAAATACTTGTTCTCCCCACTGTATGAGATGAGTAATATAGGGTATGTAAACATAAAAGTGGCATAGTTTTAAGTGGCTAGTATACATGTACTACATAAAGATGGCAAGATGCAGTAGATGGTATAGAGTACAGTATATACAGTTTAACAGTCTGATGGCATTGAGATAGAAGCTGTTTTTCAGTCTCTCAGTCCCTGCTTTGATGCACCTGTACTGACCTCGCCTTCTGGATGATAGCGGGTGAACAGGCAGTGGCTCGGGTGGTTGTTGTCCTTGATCTTTATGGCCTTCCTGTGACATCGGGTGGTGTAGGTGTCCAGGAGGGCAGGCAGTTTGCCCCCGGTGATGCGAGGTGCAGACCTCACTACCCTCTGGAGAGCCTTACGGTTGTGGGCGGAGCAGTTGCCATACCAGGCATGGATACAGCCCGACAGGATGCGCTCGATTGCATCTGTAAAAGTTTGTGAGTGCTTTGGTGACAAGCCAAATTTCTTCAGCCTCCTGAGGTTGAAGAGGCGCTACTGCGCCTTCTTCACCATGCTGTCTGTGTGGGTGGACCAATTCAGTTTGTCCGTGATGTGTACGCAGAGGAACTTAAAACTTACTACCCTCTCCACTACTGTCCCGTCGATGTGGATAGGGGGGTGCTCCCTCTGCTGTTTCCTGAAGTCTACGATCATCTCCTTTGTTTTGTTGACATTGAGTGAGAGGTTATTTTCCTGACACCACACTCCGAGGGCCCTCACCTCCTCCCTGTAGGACATCTCGTCGTTGTTGGTAATCAAACCTACCACTGTAGTGTCGTTTGCAAACTTTGTATGCCTCCTTGTCTGTATACCTGCAGACACAGACACAAGTGAGCAGGTCAGTCATCTGCACCCAATACAGCTAGCCTTCAACATATTGTTAGAGCCTATATATTATTACCTTTTTTGTTGATTGATATGCATTGAATTGTCTATTTTCTGTTTTAGAAAGATTTTCGCAAATATGAAAAGATAGATGGTATCATCACAAAACAATATAAATTGTTTTGAGGATTTTAGAAGAACCCTTGTTGAACCCCTCATTTTTAAAGTGTATGTTGTTCAGAAAGAATGCAAGTTCGAATTGAGTTTCTGCACACGCGCACTTCACAGAGGAGGCGTTCCCTAGCGGAAATATGCACATGCATGCTACAACGCGCCAATAGGATCTCGCTAGCTCTTGGTTGGCTTTGCCCGAGGTGGAGCTTGTTCTGCCCACTATGCTTCATTTGCTCCCACTGTAAACGACATAGATAAAGTATCTTGGGTTTGTTATAACTATCTTTGGTCACATTCTCTGCAAGAGCAAACTTGCTGTGTGACGTGTAGAAGGGGCGGAAGGGATGTTTGTGTTTTGGTTCTAAATGGGAAGTTGCAAGAAGAAAGAAAAAGGTGGAGACGTGATCTGGGTTGTTGAAATTAATTGTATGTTTAACAATGCGTATCCGCACTGCGCCCTTTAATTAGTGTATAGACTATTTTGGGGGTAGTCTGTGTTCATAAACAACGCCTAGGTTTCAGGTATAGTACGCGAAATGGTGTTACAAGTTGTGGATTTCAGCTCGTTAGTTGTCAGCTGGCTAGCTAACTTGCTATGCTAACATTACATGTCTGATGAGAAACGCAAAAATAGGCCTCGGCCCCGAATTGGGAAGGACTCTAACGTTAGGTAACAACGGGTTTGTCAGTTCAAAGTTCCGACTTAAACAGTGTTCATAATAATATATATTGGTTGTTGATCGTGGCGGATATGGGCTCGTCATACCCTTCTGCTTGCTAGCTAACTATCTTCTTGAAAAAGCTAGCCAGCCAGCTCCATCATCGCATACTGACATGTTTTGCTAGTTTGCCAGCCAGTTAACGTTAGCTAGCTAACTGTTTAGCAAGACGGTCAACAATCAGGTAGCTAGTATGTAACGTTATAGCATACGTTATTAATTCGGATGCTGATGTAGCTATATAAACAACCAAGCTAATAATCTATCTAGCTAAATTAGCAAGATATCTAACGTTAGTTGGGTAAGCGTTAGCTTCTATTTGGGAATGTCGTCCTCTCAATGTTCTCGCTATCGATAGCTACGAAAATAAAGCGAAGAATAGCTCACGTTCGCTATACTAGTAACTAGCTAGTTTGGAAATTTGAACTATCCATTCTAGCATTGATTCATAACAGTGCTAGTTGAGTTCCCACTTTGAAGGCAACAGCCAGTACAGCCCGTTGCTGTCAGCCTATTGTGCATGTTTACCTTTTAGCTTGTCGCTATTAGTTAGTTAGGCATTGGCAAACTTATTTACATTGGAATGCATTCTTAAAACATCACTGCAACGCCTTGCCCTTCAGCCTGTATGCGATTGTAAATATGTCACCTTGCTGAGTAGTGTTTTCCTCTTATGACAAATGATGTGTGTGTTTTGTCACTTGAGGGGCTAAATTTCAGCACCTAGACTGAGAATGTTACTTTGTGTACCCACAGGGCGTGAATGGTTTTGACTGGAAACACATCAGAGCCATATCATTCTATCTTTTTACTACTGCCAACTTGAAAGATTTACATGTAAGGCACACAACCTCTGTCAGTTACATTTGAACAGGGAAAAAAGCTCTGTCAGATCAGATCCATCTCTCTGATATACCACTCGGACGGGGCAGCTAGCTAGGTTTGACTGGCTGTGTGGCAAGGAAAGGTGGGGATACCTAGTCAGTTGCACAACTGAATGTAATCAACCGAAATGTGTTTTACGCATTTAACCCAACCCCTCTGAATCAGAGAGGTGCTGCTTTAATCAATGTCCACGTCATCGGCTCACAGGGAGCAGTTGTTGTTGGGGGTTAACAGCTTTGCTCAAGGGGAGAACAGCAGATCTTTCCACCTTGCTGACCTTACCGTTACTGGCCCAACGCTCTTAACCACTAGGCTACTTGCTGCCCCAACCATGTTTATTTTTCTACATGTTTTTCTCTCGTCTTCAGTGGAGACAGGAAAATCTATCCATTGTTTACTTCCTTGAGGAAGGAGGGGAATAATTTCCAGTCAATTATGTAGTTCATTACTAAGTTAATCTCGTTGTGAGGCACGTCTGGACTCCGATTTCAAGGTTTCTTCCTTTTCTCTTTCGAGAAGCATGTCCACCCCTGACTCAATCATAGAGGATGTAGATCTAGGCCAGGGTTAAACTACGTGTCAAAACGACTTTATGAAAACATCTTTATCTCTACTTCGAAACACCCTTATCTCTAACACATCTGACATAGCCCTAGTTAAAAATATCATCAGAGACACGTGATTCATTGTTTTTCCTCTATCGACTCCTCCAGCTGAAGCCCTAAAAGTGCAGTCAGACGTGTGGGACAGACACTGACCGGGGGATCTGACCAGGCCATGGCCAACAGGGGAGGCGCTACGAGACCCAACGGGTCTAATGCTGGGAACAAGATCTGCCAGTTCAAGTTAGTGCTGCTGGGGGAGTCGGCGGTGGGCAAGTCCAGCCTGGTGCTCCGCTTTGTCAAGGGCCAGTTCCACGAGTTCCAGGAGAGCACCATAGGAGGTGACTTACGACTGCACTCAATGATGCACTTAAGCCTGTTTTTTTACAGTTCAGGTCAACTATGTATTTGACATGTCTCTCTGCTCTCCTCCCCAGCGGCCTTCCTGACCCAGACGGTGTGTCTAGACGACACGACGGTGAAGTTTGAGATCTGGGATACGGCGGGACAGGAGCGCTACCACAGCCTGGCGCCCATGTACTACAGAGGGGCGCAGGCCGCCATCGTGGTCTACGACATCACAAATGAGGCAAGTGGTGTCATGATGTCATCAATACACTCCCCACTCATGATCAGGACCTCGATAGATTACGTAACCAATGCCACCTTCGTTCGTCAAAATGATAATTGATCTCACATGTTTGCATAGGTGGTCACACTTGTGATCCCTTCACGCTGGATTATTCAAATACCTTTGGAAGTTGTGAGTACCATGTTTCTTGTCTCCAGGAGTCATTTGCCCGGGCCAAGAACTGGGTGAAGGAGCTGCAGAGACAAGCCAGCCCCAACATTGTCATCGCTCTGTCAGGCAACAAGGCTGACCTCGCCAGCAAGAGAGCCGTCGACTTCCAGGTGAGCCTTCCAAACACCCTTACCTGTCTCGTGCCACTTTAGAACACACCTGTGTGTGTCTGAGTTTGACAGACAGTGACTGTCTCTGACATGGTTGTTTTCCCAGGATGCCCGGTCTTATGCAGACGACAACAGCTTGCTCTTCATGGAGACGTCGGCCAAGACCTCTATGAATGTGAACGAGATATTCATGGCTATTGGTAGGTACCTCTCACTCCTTGATCCGCATCACTTTACTGATCTATAATTGAATAGGGCCCTGCACAAGCAAATGCTCTAATACATACTTAGACAAGTAACAAGAAAATGTGAACTAGCAGGATGTTTTGATCTAGCGATCTTCATCAGTAGATGGCATTTTGTGAAGTTTTTGTTTTGTTTTTCCTCCGTGCTCTAGCGAAAAGATTGCCCAAGAGCGAGCCTGCAGCCGCTGGAGCTAACAGTGGGCGGAACAGGGGCGTCGACCTAACTGAAGCCGCCCAGCCAACCAAGGCCCCCTGCTGCAGTAACTAATGCGATGCCCACCTACTGCAGTGACTAATACGACCGATGCCCGACTTTCGCTGCAGTAAACTAATGTGACCCCCCCCCCCCCCCCCCCACAAAAAACTCTCTGATCTGCAGCAACGAAAAAAGTTGATATCTGAACCCTCCTTCCCTTCTCCTCTCTGCAGTAACTGATGCAAAGCAACACCCTCGTCTATATTTCTTAACTACGCCCCACCCCTCCCCCACTGGTTCTGCTGTTACTAATTGAGACTCCTCCCACCTTCCTCTTTTTTTCCCCCTTAAATTAGTGCTGCCTTCCCTACCCCATTCCTCCAGACTATTGGCTAGCAGCAGGACTAAAGGGCGGGGCTCCTGTGATTTGGTCTCCTCTCCTGGGATAGATAGACTGTTTCTAATACGCAATCTCTCATGTCCTTTTTTTGTTTTTGTTCGATTTTTGTTTTGTTTTTCACAGTTATTCATCGGAATTATGGATGCATGTGTCACTACAAGGCCTAACATGATGATGAAAAAAATATATATTTTAACTTTATTCAGCGGCACACAAAACATCTTAGAGTGAAAAGAGGAGTGTCTCCAAAAACGCTGACAGAAAAAACAGAGGGAGAGATGAGAGGGGAAGAGAGGCTCCAAAGGTTTGTTAGGGCTAAATCATAAGGAAGCTAAAGAAAAAACTGTTTAGCAGGGACTTGGATCCCTGCTAGTTTCTTTCTCTGTTGGTCCCTCTGTTTGTCTGGCCTCTTCTTTCTCTTGTGTAACATATTCATATGCTTTCTCAACTAAACCTTTTAGTACCACTAGTGTAGTGTTGTTCCCTTCTCTCTTGGCCCCATCCCAGGGCCTTGCCTGCTTCTAGCGTTCAGTCCCAAATCAAACCTTAACTAACTCCTGAACCAGGGGTGTCTAACTCATTTTTCCCCGGTGGCCGCATTTGGTCTTCAACAAGGTCCAAACGGCCGCACTGAAAATTGGTTTTATTTCCTTGCCGCCATCGTATTTGGAATTTTGATGCTTTTTCATTGTCTAGGGATTATTATCCAGCTGGACAGTCAAGAAACTGTATGCATGTAGGTCCATTATCATTTCTATATAGTTTCAAAAATATCTATATTTTATTTTTTATTTTCACTCAAACCACCCGCGGGCTGGATTGGACCCCCTCCTAGCCACGGGCCATATGTTTAACACCCCTGCCCTAAACCCTTATGTACTTCATGTAGGTCTGAGAGGATTTGAGGTTGTAAACAATGTGGGGAATATTCCACCTAGCTTATCAGAGGGTGTATTAGGAGCATTATCACCGTAATGCTCTTAATAGACCTATTCAGTCCGTTCAGATCTACACAATTATTGAAGGGGCTAGGTAGGGGTGGGTTTGGGATTGGGCGTAGCTGTTCTAGTGGCATCGTGCAATGGTTCACAGTAAATACTCTGTGACTTCTATAGTTACCACCACAGTATGACATCGGGGCCTCTGAGGCTTGTTCACTAGTAACCCCCCACCCACCCAATTCCAAGCCTCCAGACCCCTCCCTATCCTGTCCTGATGGTTTCTGTCTGAGGGAGGGGATGATCCTGATCTATATGGGCTATGATGTCAGCTGTCCTTTATGTCTCAACATGTAATGGATGAGATTAGGTAATGGTTGAGGCCTAATGCCTGTCCAGATATAAACAAGGTGCTGGTTGGAAGGCAGCTGTTTTCCACCTGGAGAGAAAGGGGAGCATGGTGAGGTGACCTCTGTAGGTGTCATTAGGAATCCGCTGACACTAGGGCCCTGTCTGACACTAGGGCCCGGCCCTGTCCAAATGGCACCCTATTTCCTATGTAGTGCACTATTGACCAGGACTCTGGTGCCATTTGGGACGTCACTCTTTGTCACGGACACTGAGATCGGTCACTTCATCCCCTGTTCTATAGGAAGTGCTTTAGACACTGTCAGTGTGTGTACACAGGGGGACTGGGCTGTCTGGTGATACAAATATCCTCAAAGACAACAAACACACATGACACACACACACCGTGTATACACACAGGTTTATTTCTTTCTCAACCCTGCTAGATCTAATTACTGTAATATAACACACACACCTAACCACAAGCTACAACATACACTTTTTTGTGTTATTTTTAAACTCTGGACCTGTTACACACACAGTTAAAAACACCCCCCCACCCCTTTCTCCAGGTCTGTCTTCCTCATGCCTTGCACTAATGACGCTCATGAATATATCTTGTCATAATTACAGCCAGTGTGATATAAATATATTTATAAATAATATGCTGTAAATAGGGTAATTGACAGGACTAATGCTTGCTAGGGAGTTGTCTAGATAATCATTAAATAACAAAATACTGTACAGTTAGCAAAAAATACACTTTGTATGGGTTTGGAGTTATGTTTTTTTTCACACACAAAAAAATCTATTCTAATTGACGGTGGTCTTTATAAATGTGTGTAGTGTTGTTAAAAAAATGTACTTGCATTTCTTTAGTGGTCTGTCTTATGTTGTTTTTTTTCAAGAAAAACTGGACTTTTTTGGTTTTCTGTTTTTTAATATTCTCTCTCGCATTTCATTAATAATTTTGTTAGCCATCTAAAGCTAAGAATACCTGTCCAATACTCATTGTCCCATTGGAACTGAACTCACACACCATACACTGTCTGGGTGTGGAATCCCTGTCGCGGGAACAGATCGGATTGACAAAACTAACCGTCCGCCTGTCTTATAACGTCTCAGTAAGAATGTAACAACGTTGTAGTAGTAGTAGAATAAAAAAGAAAGACTGTTCCGTTCTACTGTTGGTACTAGCTGGTGGATCATGATGATGAATAAATGGATTAACTCTTAGAGATGTAAATTGTTTGTTGTTGCTGTGGACAGTTAATTGCAGATGGAAAAAAATAACAAAGGCAAGCATTTTACAGTACTGTTAAATAATGACCAAATAAATACAGAAATAAAATGTAGAATTTACATGGGAGGAGGTTGTATTGTGTGTGGAGTAAAATATTTAGTTTTACGGTTGTTTTCAGGTGTTCCAGTTACTCTGTGTAGGGTAAAGAACCCCTACCACTCTGTGTAGGGTAAAGAACCCCTACCACTCTGTGTAGGGTAAAGAACCCCTACCACTCTGTGTAGGGTAAAGAACCCCTACCACTCTGTGTAGGGTAAAGAACCCCTACCACTCTGTGTAGGGTAAAGAACCCCTACCACTCTGTGTAGGGTAAAGAACCCCTACCACTCTGTGTAGGGTAAAGAACCCCTACCACTCTGTGTAGGGTAAAGAACCCCTACCACTCTGTGTAGGGTAAAGAACCCCTACCACTCTGTGTAGGGTAAAGAACCCCTACCACTCTGCCTGAGGTTTCCAGTGAAGTCATGTAATGTTTCTCTGACCATTTGCTGCATTTAAAACAACTAGGAACTGGGAAATCTCAGATTTCAGTGTGCTCAAGACAACTGGGAACTGGGAAATCTCAGACTTCAGTGTGCTCAAGACAACTGGGAACTGGGAAATCTCAGACTTCAGTGTGCTCAAGACAACTGGGAACTGGGAAATCTCAGACTTCAGTGTGCTCAAGACAACTGGGAACAGGGAAATCTCAGACTTCAGTGTGCTCAAGACAACTGGGAACTTGGAAATCTCAGACTTCAGTGTGCTCAAGACAACTGGGAACTGGGAAATCTCAGACTTCAGTGTGCTCAAGACAACTGGGAACTGGGAAATCTCAGACTTCAGTGTGCTCAAGACAACTGGGAAATCTCAGACTTCAGTGTGCTCAAGACAACTGGGAACTCTGGGGGAAAAAGATGAGCTGACTGAGAAATATCTTCTGAATGGTCATCCAACTAGGAATTCCATGTAAAGACAATCGGGCATCTTTATAGAGCTTCAACGTCTAAGGCACTGCATCTCAGTGCTCAGTCACTACAGACAACCTGGTTCAAAACCAGACTGTATCACAACCGGCCGTGATTGGAAGTCCCATAGGGCGGCACACAATTGGCCCAGCGTCGTTAGTGTTTGGCCAGGGTAGGCCATCATTGTAAATACGATTTTTTTTTTAACTGACTTGCCTAGTCAAATAAATATCAAACTTGTCCTCACCCTGGCTCTCAGAAAGCAGACCCGACAGCTTACAGACAAGAAGTTATGATGACTGAATATTATCAGGTCAGAATAACAAAACTATGTTGTAAAATGTAATAATGGGCCTATAATAGGAAACATAACATTTAGCTACTCGTGTAACTACAAGGCCTGTTACATTATAGTGGTATTTGTAAGGCAGACATCAGGAGCAGCTTTTGTCTGCCCTTCCCATTTCGGTAGACTACTGCAGGCCTGGGCCTACTGTTATGCCTATGACGGTTTCTGACACCACTTGTCACTGCTCGGTTACATTTGACCTTGAAATTCTTGCTACAAATTGTTACATTTTTTGTGACCTCTCCCCTGATTCATAGCCTACCGGAATACCAATTTTTGTCACCCCTAGTGGAGAAAAAACGGACCTACAATGACAAATAAAAAAAGTAGGGATGAGCGCCATGTCTGATTCAAGCGTAGTGTAATAGAGAACGGGACATTTTAACGTTTTAGCTCCAGGGTCGGGGATCGCGTTCGGTCTCGGTATCGAGGATGTCCGAGGGCGCAGGTGTTCAGCAGGGCTCCCCGGCCATCGGTGCGGCGGGATCGGCTCCTGCGGCTCCGGGAGCCGGGGGAACGGAGGGTTCGGGCGCCACGGTAGGATCGGCACGAATCGCGGCGAAGAAGGCGCAGCTCCGCTCCTCCCCGCGCCCTAAGAAACTGGAGAAGCTCGGAGTGTATTCCTCTTGCAAGGTAGTATGTCGTCCATTATTAAATTATTTAGAAATTATTATAAATGTTTCAATGTTTTGCAAATGGATTGTGCTTCAAATGCTTGTTGGTTTGCAGTGCTGCTATAATGCAAGCGCAGTAAAGGAAGCCATTGCCGCACAATATATATATTTTTTCATATCCCTCATTCTCTATTTATGCAAAATGGTCCTTTTGGAAAATAATATCAGGACCAGAAACGGCAACATGTTCAGTCTGGCGCTTCCATATTTACTATTACAATGTTTCTTTCTAGGCGGGAGAGTAGATTTAAACATTCTCTTGCGCTTTGACAAATTCAGGTTTTGCGTGGTGGTGCATAGCCTGAATGACTCCAAGCTAGGGGAGTGTGCGGAGTGTAATTCACCCCTCTGGAAAAGTGACAGTGTTTTTTCTGTCTGTCAGCGTGGCGCGGCGTTGTAAACTATTAAGTATTTATTGCGTTTATATAACATCTGCAAGGAGAGACGTCTTTGTTTTGACAGGGTGACAGCTGTTGGGGGGCGGAGTTTGTTGTTGTTCATCGGCGCATGTTCCTGTGCGCAGCTCCAGCTGAAAATAATAACAGATATGTAGCACTTGTAGTAAGAGGGCTGCCCCACCAGGCGCGGATTTAGCTATGCGTTTTACATATACGTTTTAGTCATTTATCTTTAGCAGAGGCTCTTATCCAGACCGACTTACAGGTAGTGCATTCATCTTAAAGGGAAAATCCACTCAAAAACTACTAAATTATAGTTTTGAGTAGATTTTCCCTTTAAGATAGCTAGGTGAGACAACCACATATCTCAGTCATAGTAAGTACATTTTCCTCAATCAAGTAGATATCAGCAGCAAAGTTAGCGCTAGTATGCCACTTGTTTACCAAGCTGTCCATCACTTGTCAACTTATGACATATCAGAGAAGTTAAACAGGTTTATAAACATGTAATAGCATGTCTGTGTGCTTATGTGGCTTTATAATCCTTGTGACCCTTTGCTGTAGGCTGAGGGGGCCTGTAAGTGTAACGGCTGGAAGAGCCAGAACCCCCCTCCCACGCCACCCCGTACGGACCAGCAGCCCAACACTGTCAACCTGCTGGAGCCCTGCCGCAGTTGTTCTCACACACTGGGTAAGACTAGGGGTAGATGGTACAGGCAGATGTAATGTTCTAGAAAAGCCAGGTAATAAAGCAGGTTTTCAGAGGTACATTAGTCAGAGAAACAAAATAAAGTCTGTCCTCTCTCTCTCTCTCTCTCCCCCTCTCGGACTCTATCTCTCCCTCTCAGGTGACCATGTAACCCACCTAGAGAATGTCTCAGAGGAGGAGATGAACAGGCTACTGGGTATAGTCCTAGATGTGGAGTACCTGTACACATGTGTTCACAAAGAAGAGGATGCTGACACCAAACAAGTCTACTTCTCCCTATTCAAGGTTAGCCACAGCTCAACATGCCTACAACACATTACTTTCAGTGCATCGGTTTCACAATTTCTTCTTTCTCCTTCAGCTGTTGAGGAAATGCATCCTACAGATGGGCAAACCTGTGGTGGAGGCGCAGGAAAGTCCTCCCTTTGAGAAACCCAGCATCGAACAGGCAAGTGCACACACACTCTGAGGAAAAGTGACACATTTAGATCAGACTTCCACAAGATGTAGACATTATATGTTGTTTACATGATCTCTGTGTCTTCAACAGGGGGTGAATAACTTTGTCCAGTACAAGTTCAGCCATCTTCCCTCCAAGGAGCGTCAGACCATCGTGGAGCTGGCCAAGATGTTCCTCAACCAGATCAACTACTGGCAGCTGGAGACGCCCTCACAGAGACGACAGCGGGCGCCTGCTGATGATGCTGCTGGGTACAAAGTCAACTACACCAGGTACAAGGCGCCTTTTGATGATTCAATTGCAACTGCTGGCAGGCACACTTTGATCATTTCGCAAACACTTCAACATCGATTAGTGTAGCTCTGGTGTGTTTAGTGCCCAGTACACCCGTAACTTGAACCTTGGTACCAACAGATACATTGTCCTCCTAGAGCCGGTGAAAACCTCTTCATACCAATAGATGATGCACACATTTCATTCAAATTGTATCAACATTATAACCCATAATCAAGCCCATATATTTGTGGTGTGTTTTTCCCCCCAGATGGCTGTGCTACTGCAATGTCCCCCAGTTCTGTGACAGTCTACCGCGGTACGAAATGACCCAGATCTTCGGTCGGACCCTGCTGGGCTCAGTCTTCACTGTGATGAGGAAACAGCTGCTAGAGCAGGCCAGGCAGGAGAAGGATACGTTACCCCCGGAGAAACGCACTCTCATCCTTACACACTTCCCCAAGTAAGAGACACACTGAGGGCATACATGCGCATCGTGCACACACACACACACACACACACAAGGTAGAGGAGGATTCCTAGTCTCTGTCAACAGTAGGTGTGATGAAGACATCTGTGTGCTGTAGATTCCTGTCCATGTTGGAGGAGGAAGTGTACAGTCACAGCTCTCCCATCTGGAGCGAAGACTTCCTGGTTGGATCCACAGGAGGACAGATCCCCATCCATACAGGTAAACACATCCGACCCCTGGCCCTTGAACTGTAGCAGCGATTTGATATGGGGGGTAGTTTAGTGTTAACACACAATTAGGCAACACACTAGAACAGGGGGTCCATGAAAATATACAGTACCAGTTTAAAGTTTGGACACACTTAGTCATTCAAGGGTTTTTCTTTATTTTGACTATTTTCTACATTGTAGAATACTAGTGAATGAATTAAAACTATGACATAACACACGTGGAATCATAAAGTAACCAAAAGTGTTTGTCACACCCTGACCATAGTTTACTTTGTATATTTCTATGTTTTGGTTGGTCAGGGTGTGATCTGAGTGGGCATTCTATGTTACATGTCTAGTTTGTCTAGTTCTATGTTCGGCCTGATATGGTTCTCAATCAGAGGCAGGTGTTCGTCATTGTCTCTGATTGGGAACCATATTTAGGTAGCCTGGGTTTCACTGTGTGTTTGTGGGTGATTGTTCCTGTCTTTGTGTAGTGTTCACCAGATAGGCTGTATTAGGTTTCACGTTCCGTTTGTTGTTTTCGTATTTATTAGTTATTTCATGTATCGTCATTCATTCATTAAAGAACATGAGTAACCACCACGCTGCATTTCGGTCCTCTCTTTCAACAAACGAAGAACGGCGTTACAGAATCACCCACCTCACTCGGACCGAGCAGCGTGTTAACAGGCAGCAGCGAAAGGAGGACGTTATGGACAGCAATGGCATGGAGTATACTACTTGGGAGGAGATCGACAGGTGGGCGGTCGACCCAGGGAGAGTGCCGGAGCCCGCCTGGGATTCAATGGAGCAGTGCGCGGAAGGTTATCAGAGAATGGAGTTGGCGAAGCAGGCACGGCGGCGCGGAAGGAAGCCCGAGAGGCAGCCCCAAAAATTTCTTGGGGGGGGGCTAACAGGGAGTATGGCTACGCCAGGTAGGAAACCTGGGCAGACTCCCTGTGCTTACCGGGGGGCTAGAGAGACCGGACAGGCACCGTGTTATGCAGTGGTGCGCACGGTGTCTCCAGTGCGGGTGCATAGCCCGGTGCGGTATATTCCAGCTCCGCGTGTCGGCCGGGCTAGATTGAGCGTCGAGCCTAATGCCATGAAGCCGGCTCTACGCAGCTGGTCCCCAGTGCGTCTCCTTGGGCCGGCTTACATGGCACCAGCCTTGCGCTCGGTGTCTCCGGTTCGCCTGCATAGCCCAGTGCGGGCTATTCCACCTCGCCGCACTGGCAGGGCGACCGTGAGCATTCAACCAGGTAAGGTTGGGCAGGCTCGGTGCTCAAGAGCTCCAGTGCGCCTGCACGGTCCGGTTTTTCCAGTACCACCTCCACACCCCAGCCCTCCGGTAGCAGCTCCCCGCACCAGGCTTCATGTGCGTGTCCTCGGCCCAGTACCACCAGTGCCAGCACCACGCATCAGGCCTACAGTGCGCCTCGCCTGTCCAGCGCTGCCAGAGCCTTCCTCCTCTTCAGCGCTGTCGGAGTCTCCCGCCTGTTTAGCGCTGTTAGAGCCTTCCTTCTCTACAGCGCTGCCGGAGTCTCCCGCCTGTTCAGAACTGCCAGTTTGCAAGGAGCTGCCAGTTTGCAAGGAGCTGCCAGTTTGCAAGGAGCTGCCAGTTTGCAAGGAGCTGCCAGTTTGCAAGGAGCTGCCAGTTTGCATAGAGCTGCCAGTCTGCATAGAGCTGCCAGTCTGCATAGAGCTGCCAGTCTGCAGGATGCCGCCAAAGCTGCCAGTTTGCAAGGAGCCGCCAGAGCTGCCAGTCTGCAAGGAGCCGCCAGAGCTGCCAGTCTGCAAGGAGCAGCCAGAGCTGCCAGTTAGCATGGAGCAGCCAGAGCCGCCAGTCAGCATGGAGCAGCCAGGGCCGCCAGTCAGCATGGAGCAGCCAGGGCCGCCAGTCAGCATGGAGCAGCCAGGGCCGCCAGTCAGCATGGAGCAGCCAGGGCCGCCAGTCAGCATGGAGCAGCCAGGGCCGCCAGTCAGCATGGAGCAACCAGGGCCGCCAGTCAGCATGGAGCAGCCAGGGCCGCCAGTCAGCATGGAGCAGCCAGGGCCGCCAGTCAGCATGGAGCAGCCAGAGCAGCCAGTCAGCATGGAGCAGCCAGAGCTGCCAGTCAGCATGGAGCAGCCAGAGCTGCCAGTCAGCATGGAGCAGCCAGAGCTGCCAGTCAGCATGGAGCAGCCAGAGCTGCCAGTCAACCAGACTCTTCCAGATCTGCCAGTCGACCAGACTCTTCCAGATCTGCCAGTCGACCAGACTCTTCCAGATCTGCCAGTCGACCAGACTCTTCCAGATCTGCCAGTCGACCAGACTCTTCCAGATCTGCCAGTCGACCAGACTCTTCCAGATCTGCCAGTCGACCAGACTCTTCCAGATCTGCCAGTCTACCAGACTCTTCCAGATCCGCCAGTCGACCAGACTCTTCCAGATCCGCCAGTCGACCAGACTCTTCCAGATCCGCCAGTCGACCAGACTCTTCCAGATCCGCCAGTCAGCCAGGATCTGCCAGAACCGCCAGCCATCCAGGATCTGCCGGATCCAACTACCTGCCTGAGCTTCCTCTCAGTGCTGAGCTTCCTCTCAGTGCTGAGCTTCCTCTCAGTGCTGAGCTACCCATCAGTTCCGAGCTACCTCTGTCCCGAGCTGTCCTTCTGTCTCGAGCTGACCCTCTGTCCCGAGCTGTCATTAAGGAGGGTCACCGATCTAGGGACGCTAAGGAGGTGGACCAAGACTATTATGGAGTGGGGTCCACGTCCAGCGCCAGAGCCGCCACCGCGGACAGATGCCCACCCAGACCCTCCCCTATAGGTTCAGGTTTTGCGGCCGGAGTCCGCACCTTGGGGGGGGGGGGGGGTACTGTCACACCCTGACCATAGTTTACTTTGTATATTTCTATGTTTTGGTTGGTCAGGGTGTGATCTGAGTGGGCATTCTATGTTACATGTCTAGTTTGTCTAGTTCTATGTTCGGCCTGATATGGTTCTCAATCATGTATCGTCATTCATTCATTAAAGAACATGAGTAACCACCACGCTGCATTTCGGTCCTCTCTTTCAACAAACGAAGAACGGCGTTACAGTGTTAAACAAACCAAAATATATTTTATATTCTTCAAAGTAGCCACCCTTTGCCTTGACGACAGCTTTGCACACTCTTGGCATTCTCTCAACCAGCTTCACCTGGAATGCTTTTCCAACAGTCTTGAAGGAGTTCCCACAAATGCTGAGCACTTGTTGGCTACTTTTTCTTCATTCTAAATCATCACAAATCATCTCAATTGGGTCAAGGTTGGGTGATTATGGAGGCCAGGTCATCTGATGCAGCACTCCATCATTCTCCTTGCTCAAATAGCCCTTACACAGCCTGGAGGTGTGTTGGGTCATTGTCCTGTGGAAAAACAAATGATAGTCCCACTAAGCACAAAAAAATATGGAATGGCGTATCACTGCAGCACCCACACACCACCTCCATGCTTCACGGTGGGAACCACACATGCGGAGATCATCCGTTCACCTAGTCTGCGTCTCACAATGACACGGCGGTTGGAACCAAAAATCTCACATTTTGACTCTCACATTTTCATTTTTCTTGGCCCAAGCAAGTCTCGTCTTATTGGTGTCTTTTAGTAGTGGTTTCTTTGCAGCAATTCGACCATGAAGGCCTGATTCATGCAGTCTCATCTGAACAGTCGATGTTGAGATGTGTCACGAACAGGCTCGAACCCCTTAACAAAAAGGGAGACCTCGTGGAGATAAGGAATAACAAAATATATTTATTAACTGAAGTAAGCTAAAATACAATTAACAATGGTGTGTGTGTGTAATCAGTAGTGTAAGTGAGTGGTTGCGTGCATACATGTGATAATGAAGGGTGTTGAAAGGTGCCTACGCAAACAAACAAAAACAGCCACAAAAAATTCCACAACCAAAATCTATCAGTGTCTGCATGGAAAGAGTCTCCCCAATGAATGGGGAAAAGGTGCATTTATCCTGGGACACACTCGAGCCCAGGTGTGTCCCATTTCTCTGACGACCCTCCCGGCTCCGCCCACCGACTTGCTATTAAGGAAAACAAGAGCAAAGAGAAAGAATTCGGCAGACAGAGTGGGAGGGTCGTCACAGATGTGTCTGTTACTTGAACTCTGTGAAGCATTTATTTGGGTTGCAATCTGAGAGACAGTTAACTCTAATGAACTTATCCTCTGCAGCGGAGGTAACTCTAATGAACTTATCCTCTGCAGCGGAGGTAACTCTAATGAACTTATCCTCTGCAGCGGAGGTAACTCTAATGAACTTATCCTCTGCAGCGGAGGTAACTCTAATGAACTTATCCTCTGCAGCGGAGGTAACTCTAATGAACTTATCCTCTGCAGCGGAGGTAACTCTAATGAACTTATCCTCTGCAGCGGAGGTAACTCTAATGAACTTATCCTCTGCAGCGGAGGTAACTCTAATGAACTTATCCTCTGCAGCGGAGGTAACTCTAATGAACTTATCCTCTGCAGCGGAGGTAACTCTAATGAACTTATCCTCTGCAGCGGAGGTAACTCTAATGAACTTATCCTCTGCAGCGGAGGTAACTCTAATGAACTTATCCTCTGCAGCGGAGGTAACTCTAATGAACTTATCCTCTGCAGCGGAGGTAACTCTAATGAACTTATCCTCTGCAGCGGAGGTAACTCTAATGAACTTATCCTCTGCAGCGGAGGTAACTCTGAGTCTTCCATTCCTGTGGTGGTCCTCATGAGAGCCAGTTTCATCATAGCGCTTGATGGTTTTTGCGACTGCACTTAAAGAAACTTTCTGTTCTTGAAATGTTCTGCATTGGACTTCATGTCTTAAAGTAATGATGGAGAGTTGTTCTTCTTTGCTTATTTGAGCTGTTCTTGCCATAGTATGGACTTAGTATTTTTCCAAATAGGGCGGCTATCTTCTGTATACCACCCCTACCTTGTCACAACACAACTGATTGGCTCAAACGCATTAAGAAGGAAAGAAATTCCACAAATTAACTTTTAACAAGGCACACCTGTTAATTGAAATGCATTCAATGTGACTACCTCATGGAGCTGGTTGAGAGAATGCCAAGAGTGTGCAAAGCTGTCATCAAGACAAAGGGTGGCTTCTTTGAAGAATCCAAAATAAATGTTGATTTGTTTAACACTTTTTTGGTTACTACATGATTCCATGTGTGCTATTTCATAGTTTAGATGACTTCTCTATTATTCTACAATGTAGAAAATAGTAAAAATAAAGAAAAACCTTGAATGAGTAGGTGTGTACAAACCTTTGACTGGTATTGTATATATATTTTTAATGTTTTTTATGAATATCGCTAGCAACAACAGAATAAACACATTTTGAATTACATACACTACCATTGAAAAGTTTGAGGTTACTTAGAAATGTCCTTGTTTTTGAAATCACATTTCACATTTTTGGTCCATTATAATAACATCAAATTGATCAGAAGTACAGTGTAGACATTGTTAATGTTGTAAATGAATATTGTAGCTGGAAACGGCTGATTTTTAATGGATACCAGCTTCTGGTTAGAGCCAGTTTGCACTGTTCTGTGAAGGGAGTAGTACACAGCGTTGTAAGAGATCTTCAGTTTCTTGCCAATTTCTCGCATAGAATAGTGTTCATTTCTCAGAACAAGAATAGACTGACAAGTTTGTCAAGAAAGTTATTTGTTTCTGGCCATTTTGAGCCTGTAATCGAACCCACCAACGCTGATGCTCCATATACTCAACTAGTCTGAAGAAGGCCAGTTTTATTGCTTGTTTAATCAGAACAACAGTTTTCAGCTGTGCTAACATAATTGCAAAAGGGTTTTCTAATGATCAATTAGCCTTTTAAAATGATAAACTTGGATTAGCTAACACAACGTGCCATTGGGACACAGGAGTGATGGTTGCTGATAATGGGCTTCTGTACGCCTATGTAGATATTCCATGAAAAATCAGCCGTTTCCAGCTCCAATAGTCATTTACAACATTAGCAATGTTTACATTGTATTTCTGATCAATTTTATATTATTTTAATGGACAAAAAATGTGCTTTTCTTTAAAAAATAAGGAGATTTCTAAGTGACCCCAAACTTTTGAACGGTAGTGTACCTACAGTAGAAAATAGGACAATATATTATTTTGAATGATTTCAACTTTATTTATCAACTCCTAATATTGAGTAAACTACACTCACTGGAGTATCTGACATATGCTTTGAAAAAGCACCCACGAATAGGCTACCAGTCAATAGGCTACCAGTCAATAGACTACCAGTCAATAGGCTACCAGTCAGTAGACTACCAGTCAGTAGACTACCGGTCAGTAGGCTACCAGTCAATAGGCTACCAGTCAATAGACTACCGGTCAGTAGACTACCGGTCAATAGACTACCGGTCAGTAGGCTACCAGTCAATAGACTACCGGTCATTATGCTTCCATTGCGACAAGTGCCGCTGTCTGCTGGTAAGTTTTCTTGACTTGGACATACATGTTTGCCAACACATTGCTAACCTTTGTTCAGCCTTCTAAACTGCTTCTCTTTAGCGAAAATGTGTTTGGATGTCTAGCTAATAGGTTATGCTAGATTTTACACTTCCTCTTCCAATTATAATGTGCGGAGGTCAAAAAAATAGAAAACTGTACCAAATCTATTAATTTTAAAATGTTTATTACTTATCCTTGCCATTATCATTCACCTGATGATAAGACAAGACATGTGAATAAATTGTTTTTGCTAACATATGATGAATGTCCCTGGGTCGCCGGTTTGCATGGGAGGGGGTCCCTATGCAACAAAAGGTTGAAGAACCCTGCACTACCAGGATACACTTCCACACCCCATCACCAGGTGGCAGCACCAACCGAGTCAAGGCCAGGGCTCTGCTAGGAAGCCTTCATAAGCACATCAGGTGCAGGCGTTTAGGGTGGTTATTATTCTTATTAGTCTGTCCCAGCTGGCAGAGCTGTGAGGCTGCTGGTTTGTTTGGTGGCCATGAGGCCTTTTGTTTGGTTTTGAGTCTTTAGTTTGGCATGCCTGTTTTTAGTTTTCCCAAAATGTGTCAGTTTTTTGGGGGGTCACCAACTGAACAAATACTAATCTCCTTGGACCAAGATGTCAAGAAGGAGTTGGCCCTGGACCCCGGGAAGTTTGCTGTTTCCTGGGCACATGTACATACAACGCGGTCCTCATACTCTGATTTCTCACATCAAATCAGGTTACAGACCATGTAACTTGGCATAATACCCATTAACAGCATCCCCAGGCTCCTGGCGTGGGAACATTTTGCCTCAAAGTGGGACTTGAAAGGGGTGTGGTTGAAATTGAGGCGGGAGAGGGTGCAAGCCTGCTACAGCTGTATTAGATTGGACTTTTAAAAATGGCGAAAATCCATACATTTCTATCACAGCAACAGTGTTGCCATATTTGTGGTTTTACCGACAAATCAGGCTACTTTAAAAACGATGTTGTGGGTGAAAATGTATTGTTTGCGTGTTTTAGGGCTATTTCTAAGTAGCACCGCGGCCGCCATGGCATTTATCGTAAAAAAGTTATCTTTCACTGACCTGCTGCTGACAGTAAGGCAGGCTGTTTCTGGTGGGGAGGGCCAAAGGGGTTATCAATTCAGTGAATGAAATTACGATCTCATCCTCAGTAGCCCATTCCAGCAGGCTATTGGGAAACACAAGCATTTCTTACCTCGAAATCACCAAGCTATTCATGTTGAATAAATTAGTCTGTTAATTTGAACTAAGCATGCTGCTAAATTGTTCAGTTTACATCTTGCCTACATCTTGTCTAGGCTACTGTAGATTATCCTGAAATGAGATGTTGGCCTATCAGGCTACCTGCATCTATCTAAGCAAACCATGGCGAAATTTAAGTACAATTCTAAACCCAGATTTTAGTCACTAGCCTATGCCTATTGAAATGACAAGTCAATCTTGAAAATGGGCTATTTAACTGTTTGTAGTTTTAACATCTAGCACATAATAACAGCACAATTGCCAGAAAATAGCATGACGTTAGTTTTTTATGTTCGTCAAAGTTTCTTGCTCAGAGATTTCGAGATGTCCAACTTGTATCACTCAAACTCTCTTGCATAGTTATATATATATATATATATATATATACAATTATAAACCTGGTTCAAGCCCTGAAGGCTGATTGGCTGAAAGATGTGGTATATCAGACAATATACCATTTTTTTTACTGTACTAATTACATTGGCAACCAGTTTATGATGGCAAAAAGGCACCCCGGGGTTTGTTGTATATGGCCAATATACCACGGCTAATGACCGTATCCAGGCACTCCGTGTTACGTCATGCTTAAGAACAGCCCTTAGCCGTGGTACTGTATATTGGCCATATACCCCCCCCCCATTGAAGAAAAAGGATAAGGCTAATTTATTAAGAGCGAATTACATTTTCTCTTCCAAAATATTCAAATTCCTTCAGTACGTCATGTCATAGTTCGCAATAATTATTATTTTGAGGAAAATCTCATTTTGCTTCTGTTGTTACAAATTACTATGATATTCCTTCTTAATTGCCTTGATAACGTTATGGAAAAAGGGTTTATTGTATAAATATGGCAACTTCTCTTTTGCTCTTTTTTCCTTTTTTCTCTTTTTTTTTAAATGGGCTAGTTTTCAGGCCCTTTGGGTGGGTTTTGAGTGGCCATTGGGCTGGAAATTCTAGCTAGACCTGGCAACCCTGCACAGCGATCATATTATTTTTGTAACTCACTTCCTTGTTTAGCCCATAACTTATGATGCTCTCTCTTTGAAAGATGTGATGTGATTGATATGAGTGCTTCTCTCCACTGTTAAATTAATCTGATGGTCTCACCTGTGTATAATGACAGTGATCAGTGCACCCCCGGTGGCCAGGCCTCTGTACTACAGCACCAGCCCAGTATCAGTGGACCCATCCAGCTGTGGCAGTGTCAGTCCTTCCAGGAAGACAGCCTCTGCTCTGGAACCCAGCCCAGGTAAACACAACAGGCTCTAGACACAGATCTAGGATCAATTTACCCACCAGAAATTATAATCTAAACCATTAGGCTCATCCATTCCTCCTCTCACCTGAGACGATTCCCCAGGTTGTTGCTGTAAATGAGAATGTGTTCTCAGTCAACTTACCTGGTAAAATAAGGGTAAAAAAAATTCAAATAAATTATCTGGCCTTAGATCAGTTTCTAGGGGCAACTTGACATATGATCTACCTGTGTAGGTGGGCAGAAGCGGAAGCCATCGGAGCCCATCCCCCATGACGAGACTAAGAAGCTCAGGATCGTCGGCGACATCCCCATGGAACTCATCAACGAAGTCATGGCAACCATTACTGACCCGACCTCCATGCTGGGACCAGAGGTAACATCAAACGCTCAGTCAGTCCAACATATAGTCATCAATAATTCCAGAGCTTAACACGGAACCCAAACCGGCTGCGCGTGTGCGCCATCGTGCATACATTTATTTTGTCCCCCTACACCAAATGCGATCATGACACGCAGGTTAAAATATCAAAACAAACTCTGAACCAATTATATTAATTTGGGGACAGGTCAAAAAGCATTAAACATGTATGGCAATTTAGCTTGTTGTTGCTAGCTAATTTGTCCTGGAATATAAACATTGAGTTGTTATTTTACCTGAAATGCACAAGGTCCTCTACTCCGTCAATTAATCCACACATAAAACGTCAACCGAATTGTTTCTAGTCATCTCTCTTCCTTCCAGGCCTTTTCTTCTCTTGACTTTATATTGCGATTGGCAACTTTCATAAATTAGGTGCATTACCGCCACTGACCTCGTTCGTCTTTCAGTCACCCACGTGGGTATAACCAATGAGGAGATGGGAGAGGCAGGACTTGCAGCGCGATCTGCGTCAGAAATAGAAAGGACTTCTATTTTAGCCCTTGGCAATGCAGATATTCCATCTCAGTTAAAAATCAGTTAGTGCATGGATATCTGATTATGGTTGCCCACCCCTGTAAGTCATTGTTTTAGAGACAGTATTATAGAGGTTGATGATGATGTTGAAGCTACTGCTGGAACACTGCTAAATCAAAATGAGTACTCTAATAGGACTTGATGATGATGAGTAAGGCTGACGTCATCCCCTACCCCCCAGACCAGCCTGCTGTCGGCCCACTCAGCCCGTGATGAGGCGGCACGCCTGGAGGAGAGGAGGGGGGTGATAGAGTTCCACGTCATCGGGAACTCCCTCAACCAGAAGCCCAACAAAAGGATCCTGATGTGGTTGGTGGGCCTCCAGAACGTCTTCTCCCACCAGCTGCCTCGCATGCCCAAAGAGTACATCACACGCCTCGTCTTCGACCCGTGAGTGTTGCGGTAGAGATGGACCCTGCTTGCCCCAAAGAGAGAAATTGTCCCAACTTTGTAGCACAGAAAGAAAAATATTTATATCAGGGGTCATCAACCTTTTCTGAGAGGAGATCACTTTCTGACTCAAAATGCAAGCTGAGCTCTACTGCTCAGAATTTTTTTAACTTGACCGATGCCAATGCAACATTAACCAATCAAAAACAGTTCTGTAGCAATGAGGTTTGTGCAGAAGGATACAGGCCCAATACATTATCACTGCATATTCACTATGCTTGAATTTCCCTGCCAATGTGGTTGTTCTCAGACCATTTTGAAATGATATTTAAAACATGTAGGTGTATGATCACACTGGTAATAGATAATGGGTTGTATTACTTGAGGCACAGCTGAGTGAGCATAATCATTTGCTTCATTTTCTTTACTGGCCTGATGGCCTGCATCTTATGGTCAGTCTGAGGGGAGAGAGGGAGCAGAGGTGAGGCTGCCTCTCACCTGAATCCCTCTCCCTCCCTCAGTCTTCCAGCTGATGGCGAAAGTCACACTGCATTTCTGCCTTATGCACCAATTCATGTTGATACTCCTATGACCAGAGAAAGGGGAATATTCCTCGATATTAAAAAAGACACAAGCAGCTAATAATAACCACACAAGCTTATGGGAACACTTTGCTATAGTCATTCATACAGCAGCAGTGCTGGTTGTAAAGGTGAGTGGAAGTAGGAAGAACGCACATTTGATGTCTTATCAAAGTATTGAACAAAGTGTTGACAGTGGTGAATAACAACTTAAACATGAACTTACTCTTTGCTGTGTTTGTTGAGTCTCTCTCAAGTCAGGTTTTAAAAGTTTTGAAATCTCAGTTTCTGAGATTCGCACTTTGCTGTGCGGTCGAGGCTTCTTTTCACAGTCTATGGCTCAGTCTACGCGGTGATCTAAACTATCTGATTGTCTAGCGGTAGGCCTATAAGTGCACTTGATTTGCTCTCTGTGCCTGCCGGGCAGGCAGAGTTCTACCTTCAGAGACATGAAATGGTTAAAAATGGGAACACTTTCCCTTCTGAGCGCTAGGGCTGATGAATCAAGTGCACCTTCCGACAACAGCGCAAAACGAATATAGAAAAAATAGGAATGCAAGGCTTTATAGTTGTTGTTTATTAAGAAATGTGTAGTGATCAACTAGGAATGGCTTAGAGATCAACCGGTTAGTGACCACTGCTTTATATGAAGTTGCTCTACAGTTGAAAACAAAATGTAATTATTTGGTTTATAATATTTGATACAGAAATAGATATGTTACATTACAAGTATGTTTGACCCCTCAATGTTATGGCAACCATTGAACCTGGCCGTAGTATGAGTTGTTGCGATGACATTATCATTGAAGTGAATAAGAAAAAGGGAACTATTTATTTCCTCTCCAAACAGGAAGCACAAGACGCTGTCGCTGATCAAAGATGGCCGTGTGATTGGAGGAATCTGTTTTCGGATGTTTCCCTCACAGGGTTTCACAGAGATCGTGTTCTGTGCCGTCACCTCCAACGAGCAGGTCAAGGTACGAGACTGCAGCTCTTTTAGCCTGGTCCCAGATCTGTTTGTACCGTCTTTCCAACTCCTATGGTAATGTTCCACATGACAGTGACCATAGGACTTCGCTATACACAAACAAACAGTTCTGGGACCAGGCTACGGTTCCCCTTCTAGTCAAATTTCTGTTGGTCTTTACGGATGTACCTCATTCTTCTTGATTGCTAAGTTTTTACCTTTGACCCCTACCTATCGTTTCCAGGGGTATGGCACTCACCTGATGAACCACCTGAAAGAATATCACATCAAGCACGACATCCTTAACTTCCTCACCTACGCAGACGAGTACGCCATTGGCTACTTCAAAAAGCAGGTCAGTACATGATTGGTTGCTTAAGAAGATCAGCAAATGGCATTATTGGTTATCTTGTTATGTTAGATGTTAGGTTCTAATTCTCAGAGTATAAAACTCGACGACACTATGAAAGCTTAACCCAAGTTTATTCTTCTCAGAGGATCAATACAGCTGCATTAGACAACAACATTTAACACAAGCACTGATATTTAACCTTTCCACCTACACACCTGAACAGCCAATGCATCTCTGTTGCTAGACAGAACCTTAGTGATATATGTTCTTCCTCACTTCATCTGACCTGACCTCTACCCCAAAGTGCTCACTCCTGCTACATGTGATCGCTTTCCCTACACTCAGCACATTCCAAGCTTAATTGCACCCACCATATAACTTCCTCCTACAGGTAACCATTAACTTCTGGTGTAGACCCTCTAAACCTAAGCACTCAATATTTCAATAGGATACCTGATAATTAGCCCTATCCCAAGTTTAGGAGTTAGTACCCAGAATCCAGCATAGGGAAACATCAATAAACTGGGTGTCTTTGTGAAATGGACCTATCTTACAGCTCTGTCTCGCTCTGTGTCTCTCTCTGTCTGTCTGTCTCTCTCTCTCTGTATGTGTCTCTCTCTGTCACTCTCTGTGTCTCTGTGTCTCTGTCTGTCTCTTTCTGTGTCTCTGTCTCTCTGTCTGTCTCTCTCTCTCTCTGTCTGTGTGTCTCTCTCTGTCTGTCTCTGTGTCTGTATCTGTGTCTGTCTGTCTCTGTCTCTCTGTATCTGTCTCTCTGTGTCTGTCTCTCTGTGTCTCTGTGTCTGTCTCTGTGTCTCTGTGTCTGTCTCTCTGTGTCTGTCTCTGTCTTTCTTTCTCTGTCTGTCTGTGTCTCTCTCTGTCTGTCTGTCTGTGTCTCTGTCTGTCTCTCTGTCTGTCGCTCTTTCTCTCTCTCTATGTCTCTTTCTCTCTGTCTGTGTCTCTCTCCCTCTCTCCCTCCCTCTCTCTCTCTCTCCCTCCCTCTCTGTCTGTCTGTCTGTCTGTCTGTCTGTCTGTCTGTCTGTCTGTGTCTGTTTCTCTATCTCTCTCTGTCTGTGTGTCTCTCTCTGTCTGTCTCTGTGTCTGTATCTGTGTCTGTCTGTCTCTGTCTCTGTATCTGTCTCTCTGTGTCTGTCTCTCTGTGTCTCTGTGTCTGTCTCTGTGTCTCTGTGTCTGTCTCTCTGTGTCTGTCTCTGTCTTTCTCTGTCTGTCTGTGTCTCTCTCTGTCTGTCTGTCTGTGTCTCTGTCTGTCTCTCTGTCTGTCGCTCTTTCTCTCTCTCTATGTCTCTTTCTCTCCCTCCCTCCCTCCCTCCCTCCCTCCCTCCCTCCCTCCCTCCCTCCCTCCCTCCCTCCCTCCCTCTCTCTCTCTCTCTCTCTCTCTCTCTCTCTCTCTCTCCCTCCCTCCCTCCCTCCCTCTCTCTCTCTCTCTCTCTCTCTCCCTCCCTCCCTCCCTCCCTCCCTCCCTCCCTCCCTCCGTCTGTCTGTCTGTCTGTCTGTCTGTCTGTGTCTCTCTCTCTCTCTCTCTCTCTCCCTGTGTGTGTGTGTCTCTCTCTCTGTCTGTCTGTGTCTCAGGGCTTCTCTAAAGACATCAAGGTTCCCAAGGCCAAGTATCTAGGCTACATCAAAGATTATGAGGGAGCGACGTTGATGGGCTGTGAGCTCAACCCCAGCATCCCTTACACCGAGTTCTCCGTCATCATCAAGAAACAGAAGGAGGTGTGTGTGTGGTGTGTGTGTGCGTGTGTGCCTACAAACGTGTCTATCTGTATAATAAATTGAGTTACCTCTATTTTCTCTCTCTCTCTTTCTGTCTTCCTCTCTCTCTCTCTCTCAGATCATAAAGAAACTGATAGAGAGGAAGCAGGCTCAGATCAGAAAGGTCTACCCAGGACTTTCCTGTTTTAAGGAAGGAGTTCGGCAGATTCCCATTGAGAGCATTCCTGGAATACGTTGAGTTTCTCCCCCTGTCATTATATGCCTAATTAGTCTACCTTCAGCAAAGGTTCAAAGGCAAATCTAAAGAGAGGTAGCAGTGAAGTGGGGTAGGAAGGAAGTGTGTGGACAGTGTCTCTAATTTAACTCAGCTCCTCTTTGTCACCAGGAGAAACTGGATGGAAACCGGTGGGAAAAGGGTGGGTCTTTCAGTTCCTTATAGCTTATTCTCATCTATTATGCATACCATTTTAGTAAACAGAAAAAAATAGGATTTGAGGGTTTCGTCCGAAGGCTTTACTAGTGAGCTACCACTGCTATCATTATGGTAACTCTGACAGGAAATGAGGTGATAACTTCCTGTTGTGATCCCAGGAAGGAGCTGAAGGATCCAGATCAGCTGTACAGCACCCTGAAGACCATCTTACAACACGTTAAGGTAAGGGGCACGCACACATGCACATAACTCGCATGCACCAACGCTCGCACGCACACACACAGGTTTCTCACTATGTGTTATGTGTTATAGAGTCACCAGAATGCCTGGCCGTTCATGGAACCAGTGAAGAAGACTGAGGCTCCTGGTTACTACCAAGTCATCCGCTTCCCCATGGGTATGTATGGCACTACATATGGAACACATCTGTGCCTGGGTCAACTCTTCAGGGGAAGGAATATAGCAGTACATCATTTGTAAGAAAACAAATATGGGTAATTGAATTGAGCATAGTTACCTTAGTCAGAGACCAACACGTAATGGTTAGTGTGGTCATAGTGTGTTTTTGGTTAATCACATCAGAGTTTGGTTTGGTTTCATTTGATCATTTAGACTAGAGGTTAGTCAAGGTTCATGTTAATGTTGTATTGTGTGATTATCTCCAGACCTGAAGACGATGTCTGAGCGTCTGAAGAGCAGGTACTACACCACGCGGAAGCTCTTCATGGCCGACATGCAGCGCATCTTCACCAACTGTCGAGAGTACAACCCTCCAGAGAGCCAGTACTACAAGTGTGCCAACCTGCTAGAGAAGGTCTTCTACACTAAGATCAAGGAGGCGGGCCTCATTGAGAAGTGAAGGGATGGGAGGGGCTTCAAGGGAGATGGGAGGGGCTTAAAGGGAGAGTGTGGTTTAGTTCTAATGATTTTCAAAAGGTTTTTATTGTCTTAGTCTTTATTTTTCTACTCTTGTCAACTAGAAAAACAGTAGGACCAGCTATATGGTGTAGGGAGGAGGGTTTTAGGTTCATTGGAATACTCAATGTCTGCTGTTCTATCACTCTCTTCTCTCCATCCTTGTCATACTGCCTCTGTCTTTTACTGTGTTTTATCAGTCTCTGCTTCTCCTTGCTCCACCTTGTCTTTGTTGACTCAGGAAAACAGATGTCATGTAGAAACTCCACCTGTACAGCTAACCTAACCCTACATCTGTTCAGAGTCCTTCTACATGCAGAAACTTCACCTGTACAGCTAACCTAACCTACATCTGTTCAGAGTCCTACTACATGCAGAAACTCCACCTGTACAGCTAACCTAACCTACATCTGTTCAGAGTCCTACTACATGTAGAAACTCCACCTGTACAGCTAACCTAACCTACATCTGTTCAGAGTCCTTCTACATGCAGAAACTCCACCTGTACAGCTAACCTAACCTACATATGTTCAGAGTCCTACTACATGTAGAAACTCCACCTGTACAGCTAACCTAACCTACATCTGTTCAGAGTCCTTCTACATGCAGAAACTCCACCTGTACAGCTAACCTAACCCTACATCTGTTCAGAGTCCTACTAAATGCAGAAACTCCACCTGTACAGCTAACCTTACATTTGTTCAGAGTCCTACTACATGCAGAAACTCCACCTGTACAGCTAACCTAACCTACATCTGTTCAGAGTCCTACTACATGTAGACGTCACATCTGTAAACAACTGGACTGTCTGGGAGAAACGGGAAGGGATAATCAGCCAGTTAGTTACTTAGCCATTCAGTCTGTCAATCTCCAGATTGGTGTTACTGGGTCGTAATGGTGCAGGGTGAAGTTGCCCCTAGGGTCAGTTTTGCATTTTCCCTACTAATGGTAACCGTTATGATTGTGGGATGGGAAGCTGATCCTTGATCTGTACCTAGGGGAAACCTCTCCTCAGGAGCCATAGTAATCAGTCATTAGTTCTAATGTGTATGTTACCTAACGCGCGTGTGAGTGTACGCATGACGTCATGCGAGGTCTGTGTCTCAGAATGTATGAGGTCAAAGTTTCTATGTATGTTATTAGAGTTCATCCTGCCAAAAAAAGAAAAAATATATTTCAAATCCACATGTATACATTAAGTAATTCAAGAGGTTAAACCTCTTGAATTATTGAATGTATATTTTCAATGTACTGTATATAAGTTACCCGTCTTGCTTGTCCATGTAAAAAGTCCCATAAGGCAAAAAGGTGACCATGGAAATGCCCTTATTTATTTTTCAAGCAACTATTCAGCACCACATGGTGAATAACAACATTTTTGTTTTCCATCGAGCTGTTTTGTGTTTTTAGGGAAATGCACGCTATGGCTTATTTAACTATGTATAGTTCATCCTTATTTATGTACTATAATTTAAAGGAATAATGCTTAACAAAAGGTCTTAATTTATTTTGCCTAATTATTTCTGTCTAGCAAATGGAGATTGCTACCTTTGTACTTTGAAGATAAAAGAAAAGAGATTGTGCAGTACTATCTTGTTTTTCTGTTTTGTATAAAGATGTTTGTACTTTTTAAACTATTGGATAAATCTGGATTTTGTGATATGTCTGGAAGAGTTATTACATGGCCTTTGTACTATTGCTTTTAATGCCGTAGTTATAACCGATTTTATAGACTGATTAAAATAGAAGTGAAAATAATGAATTGGAGTTATTTTTGCTACTGGAAATTACACTGACTGAGAAGGTCAGATCTTTGCAAATCTATGTAGAGCAAAAACGCTGTTTATACATGGCACTAATGTAACCAATGTGAAATGGCTAGCTAGTTAGCGGTGGTGCGCACGAATAGCGTTTCAATCGGTTACGTCACTCGCTCTGAGACCTTGAAGTAATGGTTCCCCTTGCTCTGCAAGGGCTGCGGCTTTTGTGGCACGATGGGTAACGATGCTTCGTGAGTAACTGTGGTTGACGTGTGCAGAGGGTCCCAGGTTGGGGCGAGGAGAGGGCGGAAGCTATACTGTTACATTGATGCTGTTGACCCGGATCACTGGTTGCTGCGGAAAAGGAGGAGGTCAAAAGGGGAGTGAGTGTAACTGATGTGGTGCGGCTAGCTAGTTAGCGGTTACAGCCATTACAACGAGCCCGTCCTATAGCTCCTTCCACCATTCTCCTACGAGACGACAGGAGCTCTGGAAAGTAGAAATCCACATCCTTACAACGGACCTGTTCACATTCCACTTGGAGAACACACTTGTCACTATGGTTGTGACAGAATTTTCATGCAGACAATCGCTCTGTCTTATCACGACCATTGAGTCAAATGTGTTGTATAACCCGAGTGTGTACATGACAATAACGACTCAGCTGAATAGGAATTATGGACTGAAAGTTTATTATAAAATCAAAACATGTTACACATGAAAACAGGGTTATGTAGAGTATACATATTCAAAGATCTTGAAAAGGCAAGCTAAATATACATACTGCATTTACAACAGCGAACTGAATACAACCAGATGAAGGTACATGTTGTGGGTGATGTCTTCCCAGAATATTGATCTAATGTTGCCCTCTATGGGTGGCTAACAACAATCCATACAGTCATCGAGATAGAGAACACATTTTTGGGTGATTTGATTGAATGTCACCAATGCCCATGATGATTTGGCCAAATTCAGCATATGAACAACAAAGAATCGACACAAAGCTGTCCTCCATTTCATTGGACAAAAACAATTAACATGTGGGACACAGACGTAAGTATTCACAACAAAAAATCCTCTCAAACTAACTTGAATGGGTAAAACGTGTGTTCAATGTGAAGACGTCAGATGTCAGCGACATCCCACAAATGACTCGTTGTATTTCTCCAACGACAGCCGAGTCTTCACGGACTTCCTGGGTTTCTGTTTGAAGACGGGAGAGAGGAGGAACTTGGTGTCTGTGAACCTGTCTCCACGTCTCAGTTTCCTGGCGGACAGCAAATAAGAGCGAGATAAGAGATGGTGGTAAAGAGAGAGATTCTCTTCAAAAATGACTGGCATGAGCAACACTGGGGCATTGCAGAAACAATAGGTTATTTATCGGTTTCCACATTGTGTACTGTTGATTTTGCCAGCGCAAGTTAGTTGCTGCTGCTTTAAGTCGTTGTTCATTTAAATTAATGGAAGAGTGTTACGCTCTGTAAGAGTTACGTGTTGTCATTTTCAAAAAACATTTGAGCTGTAAACCAAGAAAGAATCCCACACATTTCAAAAATTCCCTTGGAATTTCACTTTAATACTCACGCGTGCAGCGATGGCTCTTTGTAGTCCACTGTCATCGTGGACCGCCTCTTGCGGCCGGGGACAGGGGTGGAACATCGGTCTGAAGGGCGGGAGCTCTTTAAAGAGAACTTCCGATAGGCTGCAGGGGTAAGATTGGTCACATCACTCAGACTGAAGCCCCGCCCAGTCCTGACACTAAGCCCACCTATGGTGAGAGGACAAAGTGAGTTGTCAGTGCAGAAACGTTGGGAAGAAAGTATCAAGTTTAGGTAGATATTGACAGTAGTGGAACAGTGGTTCAGACAGAGGTGGAGGAATGAGATAAGAGATGAAGATACAGCCAAATATTGTTCAGAGAAGAACACTGCTCATGTTTAACATATACAGTACCAGTCAAAAGTTGACACACGTACTCATTCCATGTTTTTTTTAAATAAAAACAACAACTATTTTCTACATTGTAGAATAATAGTAAAGACATCAAAACTATGAAAAAACACATATGGAATCATGTAGTAACCAAAAACAAAGTGTTAAACAAATCAAAATATATTTTATATTTGAGATTCTTCAAAGTAGCCACACTTTGCCTTGATGACAGCGTTGCACACTTTTGGTATTCTCTCAACCAGCTTCACGAGGTAGTCACCTGGAATGCATTTCAATTAACAGGTGTGACTTGTTAAAAGTTCATTTGTGGACACAACAGTTGTGCTGTGACATGGTAGGGGTGGTATACATAAGATAGCCCTATTTGGGCAAAGACAGCTCATATTATGGCAAGAACAGCTCAAATAAGCAAAGAGAAATGACAGTCCATCATTACTTTAAGACATGAAGGTCTTATGTTTCTTCAAGTGCAGTCGCAAAAACCATCAAGCGCTATGAAGAAACTGGCTGTAATGAGGACCGCCACAGGAAAGGAAGACACAGAGTTACCTCTGCTGCAGAGGATGAGTTCATTAGAGTTACCAGCCTCAGAAATTGCAGCCCAAATAAATGCTTCACAGAGTTCAAGTAACAGACACATCCCAACATCAACTGTTCAGAGGAGACTGCATGAATCAGGCCTTCATGGTCAAATTGTTGCAAAGAAACCTCTACTAAAGGACACCAATAAGAAGAGACTTGCTTGGGACAAGAAAAACGAACAATGGACATTAGACTGGTGGAAATCTGTCCTTTGGTCGGATGAGTCCAAATGTGAGATTTTTGGTTCCAACCACCGTGTCTTTGTGAGATGCAGAGTAGGTGAACGGATGATCTCTACCTGTGTAGTTCCCATGATGCATGGAGGTGTGTGGTGTGAGGTACTTTGCTGGTAACACTGTCAGTGATTTATTTAGAATTCAAGGCACACTTCACCAGCATGGCTACCACAGCATTCTGCAGCGATACACCATTCCATCTGGTTTGCGCTTAGTGGGACTATCATTTGTTTTTCAACAGGACATTGACCCAATACACACCTCCATTCTGTGACAGGGCTATTTTACCAAGGGGAGTGATGGAGTGCTGCATCAGATGACCTGGCCTCCACAATCACCCGACCTCAACCCAATTGAGATGGTTTGGAGCACAGAGTGAAGGAAAAGTAGCCAACAAGTGCTCAGCATATGTGGGAACTAATTTAAGACTGTTGGAAAAGCATTCCTCATGAAGCTGGTTGAGAGTGTGCAAAGCTGTTATCAAGGCAAAGGGTGGCTACTTTGAAGAATATAAAATAAATCTGGATTTGTTTAACACTTTTTTGGATACTACACGATTCCATGTTTTACGTCTTAGTTTTGATATTGTCACAATTATTCTACAATGTGCGGTAAGTAGCCTAGCGGTTAGAGCCTAGTTTAATAAAGATTAAATAAAAATTATAACAATAAACTAAAAAGAAAATAGATAAAAATAAACAAAAAATAAAATAAATGTTGAAAACATTATAAATAAAGAAAAACCCTTGAATGAGTAGACGTGTCCAAACTTTTAACTGGTACTGTAAGTGTAGTGTGAAAGAATAAGAGGACACTGATTTAGCATCATTCATTAACATTCCCTAAGCAGCTAACCGGGCTGTACCTGTCCTCTTGCTTGTTTTGGGGATGTGTGAGATGTGGTTCTGGGGGGTGCTGCTGGTCGGTATCCCAGGAGACTCACGGGGGGAGTCCCTGAAACCAGACAGGACATTGCCGATCCTCATCATCTCCTCCTCCACCCCTGGAGTGACAGGAAGCAGAGCCTCCTCTTTATCTTGTCTGTGTTGCTCTGGAACACAACCACCATCATCATTTACAACTTTTCACTTGTGTCCCAAATGGCACCCTAATCCCTATATACAGTTCAAGTCAGAAGTTTGCATACATCTTAATACATGTAAACTCAGTTCACAATTCCTAACATTTAATCCTAGTAGAAATTCCCTGTTTTAGGTCAGTTAGGATCACTTTATTTTAAGAATGTGAAAATGTCAGAATAATAGTAGGGAGATTTATTTATTTCAGCTTTTATTTTTCATCACATTCCCAGTGGGTCAGAAGTTTACATACACTCAATTAGTATTTGGTAGCATTGCCTATAAATTGTTTAACTTGGGTCAAACGGTTCAGATAGCCTTCCACAAGCTTCCCACAATAAGTTGGGGCAATTTTCAGTTCTGTTCTAAGTTCTGTTCTGCCAACAAATATTCTATAGGTTTGAGGTCAGGGTTTTGTGATGGCCACTCCAATACCTTGACTTTGTTGTCCTTAAGCCATTTTGCCACAACTTTGTAAGTATGCTTGGGGTCATTGTCCATTTGGAAGACCCATTTGCGACCAAGCTTTAACTTCCTGACTGATGTCTTGAGATGTTGCTTCAATATATCCACATAATTTTCCTCCCTCATGATGCCACCTATTTTGTGAAGTGCACCAGTCCCTCCTGCAGCAAAGCACCCCCACAACATGATGCTGCCACCCCCGTGCTTCACAGTATTTTTAAATTTTTATTTTACCTTTATTTAACTAGGCAAGTCAGTTAAGAACAAATTCTTATTTTCAATGACGGCCTAGGAACAGTGGGTTAACTGCCTGTTCAGGGGCAGAACGACAGATTTGTACCTTGTCAGCTCGGGATTTGAACCTTCCGGTTACGAGTCCAACGCTCTAAACACTAGGCTAACCACTAGGCTACCCTGCCTGCCGGTTGGGATGGTGTACTTCGGCTTGCAAGCCTCCCCCTTTCCCCTCCAAACATAATGTTCATTATGGCCAAACAGTCGCATTTTTGTTTCATTAGACCAGAAGACATTTCTCCAAAAAGTACAATCTTTGTTCCCATGTGCAGTTGCAAACCATAGTCTGGCTTTTTTTGGCGGTTTTGGCTTCTTCCTTGCTGAGCGGCCTTTCAGGTTATGTCGATATAGAACTTGTTTTACTGTGGATATAGATACTTTTGTACCTGTTTCCTCCAGCATCTTCACAAGGTCCTTTACTGTTGTTCTGTGATTGATTTGCACTTTTCGCACCAAAGTACGCTCATCTCTAGGAGACAGAACGCATCCCCTTCCAAAGCGGTATGACATCTGCGTGGTCCCATGGTGTTTATACTTGCGTACTGTTGTTTGTACAGATGAATGTGGTACATTCAGGCATTTGGAAATTGCTCCCAAGGATGATCCACACTTGGAGGTATATCATTTTTTTTCTGAGGTCTTGGCTGATTTCTTTTGATTTTCCCATGATGTCAAGCAAAGAAGCACAGAGTTTGAAGGTAGGCCTTGAAATACATCCACAGGTAGACCTCCAATTGACTCAAATTATGTCAATTAGCCTATCAGAAGCTTCTAAAGCCATGACATAATTTTCTGGAACTTTCCAAGCTGTTTAAAAGCATAGTCAACTTAGTGTATGTAAACTTCTGACCCACTGGAATTGTGATACAGTGAATTATAAGTGAAATAATCTGTCTGTAAACAATTGTTGGAAAAACGTCTTGTGTCAAGCACAAAGTAGATGTCCTAATCAATTTGCCAAAACTAGTTTGTTAACAAGACATTTGTGGAGTGGTTGAAAAATGAGTTTTAATGACTACAACCTAAGTGTATGTAAACTTCCGACATCAACTGCATATAGTGCACTACATAGGGAATAAGGTGCCATTTGTGATGACGCCTCAGTCATGGCAATAGACTATCTACCATTCCTAGCATGTCCACTTACCTGGGTGGCCCTCAAGACCCTGCTCTGCCATTGGACCAGGACTGTCAACAAAGACACTCCCAGGTGTTTCTGGGAATTGGACTTCTGTCTCAGGGACCTCAGCGGGCTCAGCTGTGGGACTGGCCTCTACTCTGGTGACTGGATAAACACAGGTGATAAGCAGCAGACACAACACATGACCTATCCTTTCCTATAATTGCACGTATAAATCTGTACGTTGTTCATTGCTCACCACGTGACAACTGTCGTTTAGGAGGGGGGACGTTCTCCTTGTCTCTGGCTGCTTTATAGGGCCGTCCCCTGCGAGTGGGGGTGGGCTTGGCCTGCTCTGGGTGGCCCTGTGTCTTTCGTACTTTTTTTGTCTTTCGGCTTTTAGGAACGTAGGGACTACCCTCTGACTCAGACAAGCTGGTCTCTAAGGCAACATCCATGGCAACCAGAGACAACGGCTGTATCCAAATCGAGCTCTGGCTCCTTTCTGGTTCCTCCTTGAGTTGTTTGTCAAGGACCACAGGGGTGGAACATACCTCCATTCTGGTTGCTAGACACAGGAGATGAATAACTATTTAAACAGATACAATCATCTTCTATATTAGTATATGTGGAAACCTATAGAAAAAGCCCTCATATCTACATCTGTGCCTACTATAATTTTATGCTACCTGGACACAAGGTGAAGATTTACAGCAATGCTTCAGAGCAACCATCAAGGTACCTGATTAGTAGTTGCAAAGACAGTCATCCTAATTGTCTACGTTAACAGTTAAATGCTCACCATGTAACAACTCTGGTTTGGATGGGGGGCCGTTCTCCTTGTCTGTAGCTGCTTTGCAGGGTCGACCTCTGGTTCTAAGAGCGAGGGCAGGCTTGGCCCGGTCCCGGGGGCTCCGCCTCTTCCGTTTCTGAGGAACGTAGGGGCTGTCTTCTGACTCAGAAGACGAAGATGAACTAGACTCAGATGACGACAGAGTCCTCTTCGGGTTCTGTTTCCTCTCCACCTCCTGTATGGGTGTGTCTCGGGGGTTATCCTTGGGTCCGCTACCCTTGAAGGGGGTGAGGTGTACCCCGTCCTCGCAGTCGAAATCAAAAGTGTCATTGAATCCCTGAGATGTGTTGAGGGAGGTGTTGAGAGATGCAGCAGAGGCCACCCCGGTTCTGGACCGTGTGGCTGAGCGGTCCCGGCTCTTGGACCGGGCTCTGGGTTTAGAGGTCTCCCAGGGTTTCTTCAGAGGGGGGCGGTCCGGTTTGAGGCCCCTCTCTTGCTTGCGTGCAGACAGTTCGGGCTTAGGCCACGGTGGATGGGCCTGTTTTGGTTTGTTCCGGGGTTGCTGCTGTTGATATGCTGGTTTAGCCGGGGGCTCTGGGGTGAAGTGCTGCTGGAACTCCTCTGAGCCAATCGGATTGCCTCTCTCCATCTTCACTTCCTGTATGTTGTTCTGGCCTCTCCTGGCGTTTAGAACCAGGCTCTCCATTACGACCTCAGTCTTTTTCTGTATGAGAGATTCTGGAGAGGCGCTGTGGTTCTGCTCATAGAACGAGGAACGGCGCCCTTTCCGCACATGCTCAGATCGCCTCCCTCTGCCTTCCACCCGGCGACGTCTCACAGCCACTGTCTTTGGCAACGCCACTTGCCCGTCACTTTCGCTTTGTCCCACGCCTTTAGAAAACTGAGGCTCTGAGAGAGGGGAATGAATGTCTTTGTCAACAACATGGATGGTTCATTAAAAGTGACACATCCTAACAGACATGCACATTGTTGTTGTGATTTTCTGTCTAATTATCCAAAGTAATATCACAATTCTGGAGTGAAAGCCCTAACAGTTCAAATCTGTAAGAATGCTTTGTCTGGTAAATGTCATTTCATATACCTGAGCTGATGGGTGAGAGTGGAGCTTCGTCCTTCACAGGATCTTCCAGAGCAGCTTGGCTTTGAATTCTCCTGCACAAAAGGAACAAAAAAGGGAAAAAGAAAAGACATTTCAGGGAGGAATTGATGACATTCACAAGGTGACAGGAGATGGGATGAAGCACACTGGACATTAAACAGTGGCTCTTTGACTGTGAGAAATATGATGCATTCAGTTGATATGATATTTGAATAGCTCACCTGGAGGTGTCCACTGGATTTGGTAGTTCAGCAAGGAGCTGTGCAGGTCCAGTCTAAGCCGCGCATGCGCGTGCACGCACACACACGAGGGCAGAGGAAAGGAAGTTAACAACTTTGTGATGAAAAGCACCCATAGCAGTTACTCAGTATGACCCAATCAGTTATTCAGGCTAAAGGTCGACCAATTATGATTTTTCAACGCCGAACCGATTATTGGAGGACCAAAAAAGCCGATACCGATTATTGGAGGACCAAAAAAGCCAATACCGATTATTGGAGGACCAAAAAAGCCGATACCGATTATTGGAGGACCAAAAAAGCTGATACCGATTATTGGAGGGCCAAAAAAGCCGATACCGATTATTGGAGGACCAAAAAAGCCGATACCGATTATTGGAGGACCAAAAAAGCCGATACCGATTATTGGAGGACCAAAAAAGCCGATACCGATTAAATCGGACGATTTTTACATTTATTTGTAATAATGACAATTACAACAATACTGAATGAACACTTATTTTAACTTAATATAATACATCAATAAAATCAATTTATCCTCAAATAAATTATGAAACATGTTCAATTTGGTTTAAATAATGCAAAAACAAAGTGTTAGAGAAGAAAGTAAAGTGCAATATGTGCCATGTAAGAAAGCTAAAGTTTAAGTTCCTTGCTCAGAACATATGAAAGCTGGTGGTTCCTTTTAACATGAGTCTTCAATATTCCCACTTAAGAAGTTTTAGGTTGTAGTTATTATAGGAATTATAGGACTATTTCTCTCTAAACCATTTGTATTTCATATACCTTTGACTATTGGATGTTCTTATAGGCACTTTAGTATTGCCAGTGTAACAGTATAGCTTCCGTCCCTCTCCTCGCCCCTACCTGGGCTCGAACCAGGAACATAACGACAACAGCCGCCCTCGAAGCAGCGTTACCCATGCAGAGCAAGGGGAACAACCACTCCAAGTCTCAGAGTGAGTGATGTTTGAAACGCTATTAGCGCGCACCCCGCTAACTAGCCAGCCATTTCACATCGGTTACACCAGCCTAATCTCGGGAGTTGATAGGCTTGAAGTCATAAACTTCATTGCGAAAAGCTGCTGGCAAAACAATGGTAGTGCCTACCATCGCTCAGTCAGACTGCTCTATCAAATCATAGACTTAATTATAACATGATAACACACAGAAATACGAGCCTTAGGTCATTAATATGGTCGAATCCGGAAACTATCATCTCGAAAACAAGACATTTATTCTTTCAGTGAAATACGGAACCGTTCCGTATTTTATCTAAGGGGTGGCATCCATAAGTCTAAATATTCCTGTTACATTGCACAACCTTCAATGTTATGTCATAATTACGTAAAATTCTGGCAAATTAGGCAGCCCAAACCGTTGCATATACCCTGACTCTGCGTGCAATGAACGCAAGAGAAGTGACACAATTTCACCTGGTTAATATTGCCTGCTAACTCGGATTTATTTTAGCTAAATATGCAGGTTTAAAAATATATACTTCTGTGTATTGATTTTAAGAAAGGCATTGGTGTTTATGGTTAGGTACAGTCGTCCAACGATTGTGCTTTTTTCGCAAATGCGCTTTTGTTAAATCATCCCCCAGTGTTGCATCGATTATATGCAACGCGGGACACGCTAGATAAACAAGTAATATCATCAACCATGTGTAGTTATAACTAGTGATTATGATTGATTGTTTTTTATAAGATAAGTTTAATGCTAGCTAGCAACTTACCTTGGCTTCTACTGCATTCGCGTAACAGGCAGTCTCCTCGTGGAGTGCAATGAGAGGCAGGTGGTTAGAGCGTTGGACTAGTTAACTGTAAGGTTGCAAGATTGAATCCCCCGAGCTGACAAGGTGAAAATCTGTCGTTCTGCCCCTGAACGAGGCAGTTAACCCACCATTCCTAGGCCGTCACTGAAAATAAGTGTGTTCTTAACTGACTTGCCTAGTTAAATAAAGGTATATAAAAAAATATATATATTTTTTTTAATCGACAAAATCGGCGCCCAAAAATACAGATTTCCGATTGTTATGAAAACTTGAAATCGGCCCTAATTAATCGGCCATTCCGATTAATCGGTCAACCTCTAATTCAGGCTGCTTCATACCTGTACATTACTGGCCTGCGCCTCCTGATCTTTGAGCCTCTTCTTGAGCATGAGGAGGTGGAGGAAGAGGGCCTGCTGCTCCCTCTTCATCTGTAGGATGATACCATTGGCCTGCCTCACCTTCTCCTTCTCTGCCTGCAGGGCCAGAGCCAGGGCTTTGTTATTGATCTGCACGTTCTTCAGGATAATTGGCTTCACGTTGCCCGCTGTAGAGAGAAGAGGGAGCTAGCTGAGATATACTCCTCTTCAAAGGTTAACCACCATATGAGTTGTGAAATTACTATAGTAGCTAGCTAGATAACTAGTAGGTATAGCTACGTCCAATTGACCAGATTTTAGGTTGTTAACTACCATGATGCTTAAGTTTACATTACCATCTTCAACATGATACTGGTTGGCATATTATGTGAATATTTTACCACTGGTTCTGTTGATCCTTTTGGACCGTCCCCTGTTGCCTGCAGAGGCGCTTGCCAGGCGTTTGTTCCTCTTCTCAATCATCTTTTCCTTGATGTCACCCAGGCTTTGCTGGAAAGACTTCTTCTGGCCCCGTTCCCTCGCCATGGCTGTACGTAACTGGCAGAACACAAGAGAGTATGACATGTCTACGTTACACCCGTCCTCAGGGTTGAATGTTGTTGTTGATCTGCTACGCTAGCTACTCCGCTAGCAGCGTCTCCATTGCTAATACGTGGAATAAACTGCGTAAAATCACATATACCGACGTTTTAAATGTTGACTTACCTCCTCAGTTATAAACAGTACAGTGAAATGTAATTAGAATCAGTATATTTCACAAGGAATTCTCATAACATAGTCAAATAACTAGCCACAAATCCGTTCTCTACTGGTTGACTTTCGAATTCTGCGCTGCGAGTGCTGATTGGTGGGAACTGGGACGCGTCATTTCCTATCATCTGAAATGCAAAACTTTACTTTTCCACTAGGTGACACCAAAGCCATGTTTCTCTCTCTATACTCTTTCAATGTCTGTATATTTGTGGGTGTGTGTGTCTGAATGGATGCGTTTGTATACAGGAAGAAGGGAAAATAAAAATAACTGATGGAACATATTTACCAAGGACAGCAAAATATACAATGGTCCAATTACAGTATAATACTACTTTGACAGATAATTTCAGAGCACGACAATGATTATTTAAAAGTCAACATTGGTAATTGCCTGTTGGAATAATAATGATATGTGAATATTGAAAGGTAATGAGTTTACAGGGGCGGGATGAAGTTGATTGTTATGTTTCTCAGTATAAATCTATCAATAGATAATATGTAATTCAGTTATTTACTTATTTGATATTCATCAAGTTTTTGGTTGAATATTTGTTACTTATTCCAGCCCACCTGAATGAGTGGATAAAGAACCACAAGCAGGCCATGTGGACGGACCATAAACTTACATTTGACCATGTAAATCTTTGACATAGGCAAATTTTCTCTCTCTCTCTCTCTCTCTCTCTCTCTCTCTCTCTCTCTCTCTCTCTCTCAATGTTCAATGTAAGGGCTTTATTGGCATGGGAAACATATGGTAACATTGCCAAAGCAAGTGAAGTAGAAAATAAACAAAAGTGAAATAAACAATACAAATTAACAGTAAACATTACACTCAAAGTTCCAAAAGAATAAAGACATTTCAAATGTCATATTATATCTATATACAGTGTTGTAATAATGTGAAAATAGTCAAGTACAAAAGGGAAAATAAACTAACATAAATATGGGTTGTATTTACAATGGTGTTTGTTCTTCACTGGTTGCCCTTTTCTTGTGGCAAAAGGTCACAAATCTGTGGTATTTCACCCAGTAGATATGGGAGTTTATCAAAATTGGGTTTGTTTTGGAATTCTGTGTGGATCTGTGTAATCTGAGGGAAATATGTGTCTCTAATATGGTCATACATTTGCCAGGAGGTTAGGAAGTTTCCACCTCATTTTGTGGGCAGTGTGCACATAGCCTGTCTTCTTTTGAGAGCCAGGTCTGCCTACAGCAGCCTTTCTCAATAGCAAGGCTAGGCTCACTGAGTCTGTACATAGTCAAATCTTTCCTTAAGTTTGGGTCAGTCACAGTGGTCAGGTATTATGCCACTGTGTACTCTCTGTTTAGGGCCAAATAGCACTGTAGTTTGCTCTGTTTTTTTGTTAATTTGTCAAGTAATTATCTTTTTGTTTTCTCAGGATTTGGTTAGGTCTAATCTCTCCCTCTCTTTGTCCCCATGTTCCGCCCATCTCTCTCCCCTTTCCCTCTCTCATCGCTCTGTTTCTTTCTCTCCATTCCTCTCTTCATCTCCCTCTCTGCTCCCCTGTTCCGTTGTTCCGTTCTCTCTCTGCTCCCAGTGCCGTAAATAGTAATTCCTTACTGCTCGTGTTCTGCTCAATAAACGTTCCAGAAATAATACTTTCAATGAAATACCAAGTCGTGATCTCATTTACTTTCCCCCGAATGAGTCAAATGGAGCAATTGTATCTTGACACACAGAGAAGCACTCCTTGTTCTGCATGGCAGCAGGGAACCTAAAAAGACCCACCTATGGTGAGGCAGGAGGAGCTTGGCATCAATCAGGTCCGAGTAAATGTCAAAGACATTGAAAGGACTGACAAGAGAGTGGTTCAATGCTAGGCTGGGTTAGGAATAAAGCTGTTGTAAGGGACACACTTCCCTGCCAGTTTCACCATGACCTCAGTCAGTGCTCACAAAGCTTTGTAGCATCCAGAGATGCATGTTCTGGGCTACAAGTCAGATGTCTGCCTCACAGATTTTCAATGATAATGCTGCACTTAGGGTACATTGTGGTGCAAGGGAGAGAAGGCAATGCTGTGTGGACATCGAATGTGCATGGATATGAATGTTCACCACATTGGGCAACAGGGACTCCACCTACTGTAACTACCTTCACAACATTGTGTCTCTTCACAGATCATACATTATCTTCATGACATTGCTTAACCACCATTTACACAAGAAACTCACAACACAACCAACGGTACACATTCCATTAGACATCATCTCATTGCAGAGGAGACATTGCTGTAATTTTCCGGAAAGGCGATGTAAATGTTATGGTTGCCACATTCACTGTCACAGCGGGAGACCACATTCACTGTCACAGCGGGATACCACATTCACTGTCACAGCGGGAGACCACATTCACTGTCACAGCGGGAGACCACATTCACTGTCACAGCGGGAGACCACATTCACTGTCACAGCGGGAGACCACATTCACTGTCACAGCGGGAGACCACATTCACTGTCACAGCGGGAGACCACATTCACTGTCACAGTGGGAGACCACATTCACTGTCTCAGCGGGAGACCACATTCACTGTCACAGCGGGAGACCACATTCACTGTCACAGCAGGAGACCACATTCACTGTCACATTGGGAGACCACATTCACTGTCACATTGGGAGACCACATTCACTGTCACAGTGGGAGACCACATTCACTGTCACATTGGGAGACCACATTCACTGTCACATTGGGAGACCACATTCACTGTCACATTGGGAGACCACATTCACTGTCACAGTGGGAGACCACATTCACTGTCACATGGGTCCGGGTTTGGGTACGCAGCTGTGTTTACTGCTATCAGTCTTCTCCTCAATGCCACTCCTGATTATTATAATGACAGTTGACTGGAGATGTTGATTATCATAAAAACAGAGGTGAGGAGTAAACAAACTGATTGATTGGCCCTGCCTAAATGACTGACTGACTGATGACTGGTTGACTGGCTGACTGGCTGACTGAGTGACTGACTGACTGACTGGTTGACTGACTGACTGACTGGTTGACTGACTGACGTGAGCGAGTTCTGACATGGTTTTTCAGATATCAGAGAGTGGAAACAATCAATCAGTCAGTCCATCCCTCCATCCATCCATCAATCACTGTTTAGTGGAAGTCAACACCAATGAAGACAAGTCATAACACCAGACAGGTCCATCTCAGAAAATCAGAGCACAGCGTTGCTCTACAGTCTAGCCAGTGATCAGGCCAGTTTGGAGCTCTCCCTCCCACCAGATGAAATTCATTAGCTGTAATCTCTGTTCTCCCTCCCAAGGGCAAAAAACGTAACACAACATTTAATGTGGAAAATGTGGAGAGCCAAGCACAAAATTTCAGATAGTTAAATCATAACACACGGAGAGCATTCAGCCCCAAAGCAAACACTTAAAGAGAAACAACCCAGAAAATCTGGGATTACGGTTTGTTTAAGGGAGTCCATTTGAGACAGACGCCTTTCTCTGTTGAGGTGAGCTGTCTGTTGCTCCTTTATACGGAAGAACAATGTTCAATCTGACATCACTGCATCACAAAAGCATTGCTTTACTGACATCATAATAGAGCAACACTAACAATCTAAGATTATAAAAAGAGGCTCTGTAACATAATCTCAGAGTTACAATATCAACATTTTGAAATAATTGTGACATCATACATGGCTAGACCCTTTTTCTAGCAGCATTGTGACAAAACAACATCATCATTGTTACATTATATATGCATGCCATGGCTACACCAACCTTACAACACCATTGTGACATCATATCAGTGCTACACCAACTTTACAGCACCATTGTGACATCATATCAGTGCTACACCAACCTTACAACACCATTGTGACATCATATCAGTGCTACACCAACTTTACAACACCATTGTGACATCATATCAGTGCTACACCAACTTTAGAACACCATTGTGACATCATAGCAGTGCTACACCAAACTTCTAACATCATTCATATCAAATCAAATTTAATTTGTCACATGCGCTGAATACAACAGGTGTAGACAGGTGTAGACAACAGGTGGGGCAATGCAAATAGTCTGGGTAAACATTTGATTAGCTGTTCAGGAGTCTTATGGCTTGGGTGTCACGATCATTATAAGGAGTGGACCAAGATGCAGCGTGGTATGTTTCCATCCTTTATTTTTTAATAGAAAACTTTAAAGAACAAAACCAACAAAACCAACAAACAAAACATGCCGCTAATATAATGCTCACAGGCAACTATACATAGACAAGATCCCACAAAGCACAATGGGAAAATGGCTACCTAAATATGATCCCCAATCAGAGACAACGATAAACAGCTGCCTCTGATTGGGAACCATTCTAGGCCAACATAGACAGAAATATAATTCACCTAGATAACCCACCCTTAAATCACACCCTGACCTAACCAACATAGAGAATAAAAGCTCTCTAAGGTCAAGGCATGACATTGGGGGAAGAAGCTGTTTAGAAGCCTCTTGGACCTAGACTTGGAGCTCCGGTATTGCTTGCCGTGCGGTAGCAGAGAGAACAGTCTGTGACTAGGGTGGCTGGAGTCTTTACGGCTTTCCTCTGACACCGCCTGGTATAGAGGTCCTGGATGGCTGGAAGCTTGGCCCCAGTGATGTACTGGGCGGTAAGCACTACCCTCTGTAGTGCCTTGCGGTCAGAGGCCGAGCAGTTGCCATACCAGGCAGTGATGCAACCAGTCAGGATTCTCTCGATGGTGCAGCTGTAGAACCTTTTGAGGATCTGAGGAACCATGCCAACTCTTTTCAGTCTCCTGAGGGGGAATAGGTTTTGTTGTGCCCTCTTCACGACTGTCTTGGTGTACTTGGACCATGTTAGTTTGTTGGTGATGTGGACACCAAGGAACTTGAAGCTCTCAACCTGCTCCACTACAGCCCCGTCAATGGGAATGGGGGCATGATCTAGAGGTCAGCATGGATGATTAATTAGGGCCGATTTCAAGTTTTCATAACAATCGATAATCAGCCTTTTTGGACGCCGATTATGGCCGATTACATTGCAATCCACGAGGAGACTGCGTGGCAGGCTGACCACCTGTTACACGAGTGCAGCATCAAAAGGACCTTGTGGCTGCAAGGAGCCATGGTAAGTTGCTAGCTAACATTAAACTTATCGTATAAAAAACGATCAATCTTCACATAATCTCTAGTTAACTACACATGGTTGATGATATTACATAGGTTAACTAGCTTGTCCTGCGTTGCATATAATCAATGCGGTGGCTGTTAATTTATCATCGAATCACAGCCTACTTCAACTTTGCCAAACGGGTGATCATTTAACAAAAGCACATTCACGAAAAAAGCACAATCGTTGCACAATCAATACACAAGTATATTTTTTAAAACCTGCATATGTAGTTAAAAGAAATTCATGTTAGCAGGCAATATTAACTAGGGAAATTGTGTCACTTCTCTTGCATTCAGTGCAAGCAGGGTCAGGGTATATGCAGCAGTTTGGGCCACCTGGCTCGTTGCGAACTGTGTGAAGACTATTTCTTCCTAACAAAGACCGTAATTAATTTGTCAGAATTGTACATAATTATGACATAATGTTGAAGGTTGTGCAATGTAACAGTAATATTTAGACTTAGGGGTGCCACCCGTTAGATTTAACGGTTCTGTATTTCACTGAAAGAATAAACATTTTGTTTTCGAAATGATAGTTCCGGATTTGACCATATTAATGACCAAAGGCTCGTATTTCTGTGTGTTTACTATATTAGAATTAAGTATATGATTTGATATTTGATAGAGCAGTCTGACTGAGCGGTGGTAGGCAGCAGCAGGCTCGTAAGCATTCATTCAAACAGCACTTTACTGTGTTTGCCAGCAGCTCTTAGCAATGCTTTCATGCACAGCTCTGTTTATAACTTCAAGCCTATCAACTCCCAAGATTAGGCTGGCAATGCTAAAGTACCTATAAGAACATCCAATAATCAAAGGTATATGAAATACAAATGGTATAGAGAGAAATAGTCTTATATTTCCGAAAATAACTACAACCTAAAACTTCTTAACTGGGAATATTGAAGACTCATGTTAAAAGGAACCACCAGCTTTCATATCTTCTCATGTTCTGAGCAAGGAACTTAAACATTAGCTTTTTTACATGGCACATATTGCACTTTTACTTTCTTCTCCAACACTGTGTTTTTGCATTATTTAAACCAAATTGAACATGTTTCATTATTTATTTGAGACTAACTAGACTTTATTGATGTATTATCTTAAGTTAAAATTAAATTGTTCATTGTTCATTCAGTATTGTTGTTATTGTCATTATTACAAGTATATATATAAAAATCATCCGATTAATCGGTGTTGGCTTTTTTTGGTCCTCCAATAATCAGTGTTGGTATCGGCGTTGAAAAATCAAAATCGGTCGACCTCTAGTGTGCTCGGTCCTCCTTTTCCTGTAGTCCACAATCATCTCCTTTGTCTTGATCACGTTGAGGGAGAGGTTGTTGTCCTGGCACCACACGATCAGGTCTCTGACCTTCTCCCTATAGGCTGTCTCACCGTTGTCGGTGATCAGGCCTACCACTGTTGTGTAATGATGGTGTTGGAGTCGTGCCTTGCCGTGCAGTCATGAGTGAACAGGTGCGGTATGCAAATTAGGGTGGGTCTAGGGTTTCTATGATAATGGTGTTGATGTGAGCCATGACCAGCCTTTCAAAGCATTTCATGGCTACAGACTTGAGTGCTAAGGGTCGGTAGATAGGTTACCTTAGTGTTCTTGGGCACAACGACTATGGTAGTCTGCTTGAAACATGTTGGTATTACAGACTCAGACAGGGAGGTTGAAAATGTCAGTGAAAACATTGTGACATCATCTCAGTGCTACAACAACCTTGTAACATCATCATAAAGTCCTTGCAGTGCTTGTGAAGGGAGGCTTTCATGGGGTGCCTGCCATCTCTATCTAGAATGGGGGGCTGAGTTCTATCTAGAATGGGGGGCTGAGTATGAGAGAGTGGATGTATGATTGTTTATGCTTATCCTTTATTCTACTGATCAGTATCATAATCCATAATTCATATTTCTTAAAAACCCCTCCTCCTCTCCCCTGTAACTATTCACCACGTCGCTGCTGTAAATGAAAATATGTCATCAGTCAACTTACCTGGTCAAATACGGGTTAAATAAATACAAAATAAAAAGTAGTTGAATGAATGAGAGTTAGGTGATGTCATTATTTTGTGTTATTATTTAGTTCACTCTTTGTTCCCTCTCTCTATCTTCTCCCTCTCTCTCCTTCCTCTATCTCCCCCCTTTCTCTCCTTCCTCTATCTCCTCCCTCTCTCTCCTTCCTCTATCTCCTCCCTTTCTCTCCTCTCTCTATCTCCTCCCTCTCTCTCCTTCCTCTATCTCCTCCCTTTCTCTCCTCTCTCTATCTCCTCCCTCTCTCTCCTTCCTCTATCTCCTCCCTTTCTCTCCTCTCTATATCTCCCTCCCTTTCTCTCCTTCCTCTATCTCCTCCCTTTCTCTCCTCTCTCTATCTCCTCCCTCTCTCTCCTTCCTCTATCTCCTCCCTTTCTCTCCTCTCTATATCTCCCTCTCTCTCCTTCCTCTATCTCCTCCCTTTCTCTCCTCTCTATATCTCCCTCTCTCTCCTTCCTCTATCTCCCCCCTTTCTCTCCTTCCTCTATCTCCTCCCTCTCTCTCCTTCCTCTATCTCCTCCCTTTCTCTCCTCTCTCTATCTCCTCCCTCTCTCTCCTTCCTCTATCTCCTCCCTTTCTCTCCTCTCTCTATCTCCTCCCTCTCTCTCCTTCCTCTATCTCCTCCCTTTCTCTCCTCTCTATATCTCCTCCCTTTCTCTCCTTCCTCTATCTCCTCCCTTTCTCTCCTCTCTCTATCTCCTCCCTCTCTCTCCTTCCTCTATCTCCTCCCTTTCTCTCCTCTCTATATCTCCCTCTCTCTCCTTCCTCTATCTCCTCCCTTTCTCTCCTCTCTATATCTCCCTCTCTCTCCTTCCTCTATCTCCTCCCTTTCTCTCCTCTCTATATCTCCTCCCTCTCTCTCCTTCCTCTATCTCCTCCCTTTCTCCCCTCTCTCTATCTCCCCCCTCTCTCTCCTTCCTCTATCTTCTCCCTTTCTCTCCTTTCTATATCTCCTCTCTCTATCCTCCCTCTCTCTCCTCCCTCTCTCTTCCCTCTGTCTCCTTCCTCTCTCCTCCCTCTACCTCTTCCCCCTGTCTCATCCCTCTCTCTCCTCCCTCTATCCCTGATCATAGGTGATGAGCTGCACCTGTGACCAGTGGGAATTGTACACTGAATATACAAAATATCAGGAAAACGTGAAAAACCCAGCAGAGGTGCAGTTCTTGACACTCAAACTGTTGTGCCTGGCACCTACTACCATACCCCGTTCAAAGGCACTTAAATATTTTGTCTTGCCCATTCACCCTCTGAATGGCACACATACAATTCATTTCTCAATTGCCTGAAGGCTTAAAAACGTATTTAGCCGGTCTCCTTCCCTTCATCTACACTGATTGAATTGGATTTAACAAGAGACATCAATAAGGGATCAAAGCTTTCACCTGGATTCACCTGGTCAGTCTGTCATGGAAACAGTTACTCATGTTTTGTCCACTCATTGTGTATAGTGGAGTGCTATGGTGTGAGGGTTCAGGTCTCCTGTGCTCCAGGGAGAACATGTCTGTGTCTCCGTGAGGAGACCTTCTTATTGCCACCCACACCATGTGTGTGTTATTTATAAGAAATATCCCTTAACTTTCATTGACATGGTCTAGGCTATGACCTATGACAGTGCTACGGTAACTGTCTGACCCAGTATGGAATCTGTGTGGAATTGAGTTTGCTGCGGTATTTACAGTAGAAGTAGGGCATTTTTCACAATTCCTGACATTTAATCCTAGTAAAATTCCCTGTCTTGGGTCAGGTAGGATCACCAGATTATTTTAAGAATGTGAAATGTCAGAATAATAGTAGAGAGAATGATTTATTTCAGATTTCATTTCTTTCATCACATTCCCAGTGGGTCAGAAGTTTACATACACTCAATTTGTATTTGGTAGCATCGCCGTTAAATTGTTTAACTTGGGTAAAACGTTTCGGGTAGCCTTCCACAAGCTTCCTACAATAAATTGGGGCAATTTTGGCCCATTCCTCCTGACAGAGCTGGTGTAACTGAGTCAGGTTTGTAGGCCTCCTTGCTCTCACACGCTTATTCAGTTCTGCCCACAACTTTTATATAGGATTGAGGTCAGGGCTTTGTGATGGCTACTCCAACACCTTGACTTTACTGTCCTTAATCCATTTTGCCACAACTTTGGAAGCATGCTTGGGGTCATTGTCCATTTGGAAGACCCATTTGCAACCAAGCTTTAACTTCCTGACTGATGTCTTGAGATGTTGCTTCAATATATCTACGTAATTTTCCTACCTCATGATGCCATCTATTTTGTGAAGTGCACCAGTTCCTCCTACAGCAAAGCACCCCAAAACATGATGCTGCCACCCCCGTGCTTCATGGTTGGGATGGTGTTCTTCGGTTTACAAGCCTCTCCCTTTTCCCTCCAAACATAACAATGGTCATTATGGCCAAACAGTTCTATTGTTTCATCAGACCAGAGGACATTTGTCTAAAAAGTACGATCTTTGTCCCCATGTGCAGTTGCAAACCATAGTCTGGCTTTTTTTTGGCGGTTTTGGCTTCTTCCAGGCTGTGCGGCCTTTCAGGTTATGTCGATATAGGACTTGTTTTACTGTGGATATAGATACTTTTGTACCTGTTTCCTCCAGCACATTCACAAGGTAATTTACTGTTGTTCTGGGATTGATTTGCACTTTTCACACCAAAGTACGCTCATCTCTAGGAGACAGAACGCGTCTCCTTCCTGAGCGGTATGACGGCTGCGTGGTCCCATGGTGTTTATACTTGCGTACTATTGTTTGTACAGATGAACATGGTACCTTCAGGCGTTTGAAAATTGCTCCCAAGGATGAACCAGACTTTTGGAGGTCTACAACTTTTTTTCTGAGGTCTTGGCTGATTTCTTTTGATTTTCCCATGATGTCAAGCAAAGAGGCACTGAGTTTGAAGGTAGGCCTTGAAATACATCCACAGGTACACCTCCAATTGATTCAAATTAGGTCAATTAGTCTATCAGAAGCTTCTAAAGCCATGACATAATTTTCTGGAATTTTCCAAGCTGTTTAAAAGCATAGTCAACTTAGTGTATGTAAACTTCTGACCCACTGGAATTGTGATACAGTGAATTATAAGTGAAATAATCTGTCTGTAAACAATTGTTGGAACAACGTCTTGTGTCATGCACAAAGTAGATGTCCTAACCGATTTGCCAAAACTATAGTTTTTAAAAATACATTTGTGGAGTGGTTGAAAAACTAGTTTTAATGATGCCAACCTAATTGTATGTAAACTTCCAACTTCAACTGTACATAGTTCTGACAGGTGATTATCAAAGTTAGCTGCTCAAACTGACCGTTGTTTTCAGGCATGTGTCTAGAGGAGTGATTGGGACTAGGTGAGGTTAGGTGGGAGAAACAGGAGGTGTCTAGAGGAGTGATTGGGACTAGGTGAGGTTAGGTGGGAGAAACAGCAGGTGTCTGGAGGAGTGATTGGGACTAGGTGAGGTTAGGTGGGAGAAACAGCAGGTGTCTAGAGGAGTGATTGGGACCAGGTGAGGTTAGATGGGAGAAACAGCAGGTGTCTAGAGGAGTGATTGGGACTAGGTGAGGTTAGGTGGGAGAAACAGCAGGTGTCTAGAGGAGTGATTGGGACTAGGTGAGGTTAGGTGGGAGAAACAGCAGGTGTCTGGAGGAGTGATTGGGACTAGGTGAGGTTAGGTGGGAGAAAAAGCAGGTGTCTAGAGGAGTGATTGGGACTAGGTGAGGTTAGGTGGGAGAAACAGCAGGTGTCTAGAGGAGTGATTGGGACTAGGTGAGGTTAGATGGGAGAAAAAGCAGGTGTCTAGAGGAGTGATTGGGACTAGGTGAGGTTAGGTGGGAGAAACAGCAGGTGTCTAGAGGAGTGATTGGGACTAGGTGAGGTTAGGTGGGAGAAACAGCAGGTGTCTGGAGGAGTGATTGGGACTAGGTGAGGTTAGGTGGGAGAAACAGCAGGTGTCTAGAGGAGTGATTGGGACTAGGTGAGGTTAGGTGGGAGAAACAGGAGGTGTCTGGAGGAGTGATTGGGACTAGGTGAGGTTAGATGGGAGAAACAGCAGGTGTCTAGAGGAGTGATTGGGACCAGGTGAGGTTAGGTGGGAGAAAAAGCAGGTGTCTGGAGGAGTGATTGGGACTAGGTGAGGTTAGGTGGGAGAAACAGGAGGTGTCTGGAGGAGTGATTGGGACTAGGTGAGGTTAGATGGGAGAAACAGCAGGTGTCTAGAGGAGTGATTGGGACTAGGTGAGGTTAGATGGGAGAAACAGCTGGTGTCTAGAGGAGTGATTGGGACTAGGTGAGGTTAGATGGGAGAAACAGCAGGTGTCTGGAGGAGTGATTGGGACTAGGTGAGGTTAGGTGGGAGAAACAGCAGGTGTCTAGAGGAGTGATTGGGACTAGGTGAGGTTAGGTGGGAGAAAAAGCAGGTGTCTAGAGGAGTGATTGGGACTAGGTGAGGTTAGGTGGGAGAAACAGCAGGTGTCTGGAGGAGTGATTGGGACTAGGTGAGGTTAGGTGGGAGAAACAGGAGGTGTCTAGAGGAGTGATTGGGACTAGGTGAGGTTAAGTGGGAGAAACAGCAGGTGTCTAGAGGAGTGATTGGGACTAGGTGAGGTTAGGTGGGGGTCCTACTAACCTACTTATAGTACCTCTTTACTCTCTCCAGGCAGGAAGATAGGTGGGGTGGCTGGAGACACATCCCAGGGTGCCAAGTCAGGTACTTCGCTTCGTGTGTGTGTGTGTGTGTGTGTGTGTGTGTGTGTGTGTGTGTGTGTGCGTGCCTGCGTGCGTGCGTGCGTGCGTGCGTGTGTGTGTATGTGTGTGTGTGTGTGACACAGAGACAGAGACAGAGAGAGCGAACGAGAGGGAGGGAGACAGACACAGAGAAAGAAAGAGAGAGGGACAGACACAGAGAGACAGAGAGGGAGAGAGAGAGGTAGAGAGAGAGAGAGACAGACACAGAGACAGAGAGGGATAGAGAGAGGTAGAGAGAGAGACAGACACAGAGAGACAGAGAGGGAGAGAGAGAGGTAGAGAGAGAGACAGACACAGAGAGACAGAGAGGGAGAGAGAGAGGTAGAGAGAGAGGTAGAGAGAGACAGACACAGAGATACAGAGATGGAGAGAGAGGTAGAGAGAGAGACAGAAACAGAGAGACAGAGGGATAGAGAGAGGTAGAGAGAGAGACAGACACAGAGAGACAAAGAGGGAGAGAGAGGTAGAGATAGAGACAGACACAAAGAGACAGAGAGGGAGAGAGAGAGAGGTAGAGAGAGAGACAGACACAGACACAGAGAAACAGAGAGGGAGAGAGAGAGGGAGAGAAAGAGACCGACATAGAGAGTCAGAGAAACAGGCATAATGAGGTAAGGAACAGACCAGCTCGGCTTGGCCATTGGGCTTGAAGGGGCTCTGATGGAATATTAAATATTACCCTGACTAACCCACACACAGATGTTCACAATTACGGCTCCAGAGAATTAATGAGAGCAATATGGCAAATCAAATAAAAGTTTATTCGTAACGTACACAGATTACATCAGGTATAAACGGTGCCGTCAATTGCTTACTTGCGAGCTCCCTCAACAAGGCAAAGCAAATATCAATAATAATCAAAAGTCTATTGAAAATAACAAGTAAGTAAGAAGGTAGTATGCATTGTAATAAAATGGGTATGTACACAATAGGATATACAGTATCAATAATGAATGTGCTATGTTAAGTATGAGTGTATTTACAATTTAAAGTGGGTTGTGTCTCAGTAGATCAGATGGAAAAAATTGTATAGAAATAGAACAGCTGTGTTGACTGTGTGTGTGGTGTGGTGTGGTGTGGTGTGGTGTGGGTGTGGTGTGTGTGTGTGTGGGGGGGGTGTATATGGGTGGTGTGGTTTGGGTGGTGTGGTGTGGTGTGTGTGGTGCGTGGTGTGTGGTGTGGTGTGTGTGTGTGTGGTGTGGTGTGTGTGTGTGTGTGTGTGGTGTGGTGTGGTGTGTGTGTGTGTGTGTGTGTGTGTGTGGTGTGGTGTGGTGTGTGTGTGTGTGGTGTGTGTGTGTGGTGTGTGTATGGGTGGTGTGTGTGGTGTGGTGTGTGTGTGTGTGTGTGTGTGTGTGTGGTGTGGTGTGGTGTGTGTGGTGTGGTGTGTGTGTGGTGTGGTGTGTGTGTGTGTGTGTGTGTGTGTGTGTGTGTGTGTGTGTGTGTGTGTGTGTGTGTGTGTGGTGTGGTGTGGTGTGGTGTGTGTGGTGTGTGTGTGTGTGGTGTGTGTATGGGTGGTGTGTGTGGTGTGGTGTGTGTGTGTGTGTGTGTGTGTGTGTGTGTGTGTGTGTGTGTGTGTGTGTGTGTGTGTGTGTGTGTGTGGTGCGTGTGTGATGTGGTGTGTGGTGTGTGGTGTGTGTGTGTGTGGTGTGTGTGTGTGTGTGTGTGTGGTGTGGTGTGGTGTGGTGTGTGTGGTGTGTGTGTGTGTGTGTGTGTGTGGTGCGTGTGTGATGTGGTGTGTGGTGTGTGGTGTGTGTGTGTGTGGTGTGGTGTGTGTGTGTGTGTGTGTGTGTGGTGTGGTGTGTGTGGTGTGTGTGTGTGTGTGTGTGTGTGTGTGTGTGGTGTCTGGTGTGTGGTGTGTGGTGTGTGTGGTGTGGTGTGGTGTGGAGTGTGTGTGTGTGTGTGTGGTGTGTGTGGTGTGGTGTGGAGTGTGTGTGTGTGTGTGTGTGTGTGTGTGTGTGTGTGTGTGTGTGTGTGTGTGTGTGGTGTGGTGTGTGTGTGGTGCGTGTGTGTGTGATGTGTGGTGTGGTGTGTGTGTGTGGTGCGTGTGTGATGTGGTGTGTGTGTGTGTGTGTGTGTGTGTGTGTGTGGTGTGGTGTGTGTGTGTGTGTGTGTGGTGTGGTGTGGTGTGTGTGGTGTGTGTGTGTGTGTGTGTGTGGTGCGTGTGTGATGTGGTGTGTGGTGTGTGGTGTGTGTGTGGTGTGGTGTGTGTGTGTGTGTGTGTGTGTGTGTGTGTGTGTGTGGTGTGGTGTGTGTGGTGTGTGTGTGTGTGTGTGTGTGTGTGTGTGTGTGTGTGTGTGTGTGTGTGTGTGTGCGGCCCCCTTGAACTTTGCGACCTTTTGCCACATTTCAGGCTTCAAACATAAAGATATAAAACTGTATTTTTTTGTGAAGAATCAACAACAAGTGGGACACAATCATGAAGTGGAACAACATTTATTGGATATTTCAAACTTTTTTAACAAATCAAAAACTGAAAAATTGGGCGTGCAAAATTATTCCACACTTCTTAAAGACTATCTCCCACCAAAACATTAGATTTAACAACATATGTCTGATAGGATGTAACTCTACAGAGATGCACGGGGCATGGAGTCCTCCTGTGCACAGCAACATTTCCCAGACAATAAAGTCACGGTCAAGGAGCACATTCCTGTTGTGATTTATCTGAAGGAGTTAAGGCAGGGGGATTATCTGTACTCTAAGTAATAAATCATTGATGAAGGCCCCTCGTTTGAAGCCAAATGAAGGATCTCTTAATTTATTTCAGTTTTTGAGAAATTCTTGAATGGGATCCAAAAAGGGATTAGCGTCAGACTGTAAGCTAGCTTTAGTAGCAGAAGGGTTCAGATGGCTTCTCTACTCACTGAGGTACGGGTTGAGGGATGTGCTTCTGTCTGTGTCTCTGGTTGTCTGCCTCTGGCTCTATTTGTGGCTGACTTTGGCCTAGATTCAATCAGATGAAGTGTTAATTAACTGGCGATAGCCGACACCCGCATAGCTGATGTTTTTGTTATGTCGGAGGTGGAACTGCGTTGGAGCTGTCAAATCCGTTAGCAGCTGCTCTTTTGATCATTGTCACAAAGCCACACCCGTCCCACTCGGGTTAGAAGTTCACAATGAGAAAGTGTAGGCTATATAGAAATAATGACGTTCAAATCAAAAATCATTAAACTAAATAATTAATATTTCTATCAGCCTAATCGAGATGTAGATTACATCTCACTTTTCAGTGTTTGTAAACACGGACGGATGGGATTCCGTAAACAAGGACGGATGGGATTCCGTAAACAAGGACGGATGGGATTCCGTAAACAAGGACGGATGGGATTCCGTAAACAAGGACGGATGGGATTCCGTAAACAAGGACGGATGGGATTCCGTAAACAAGGACGGATGGGATTTTTCTTAAAAAATAGACTTCCACAACATCACAGCCAGCAACATATTCTTTATTGAAAAACAGTACTCATATTTCTTGACAAACACACGCACATGACAAATGCACACACACTTACACAAACACACACATACACACTTTCCAGACCATAATTTGTCTGAACTGGTCCCACAGGTTCTGTTGGGTTTTGGTCCATCTGATACGGGTCTGGGTCAGGGTCAGGTATAGGCCAAGTCTGGTGCAGGTCTGGGTCAGTACGGTGAGAACAGAACTGATGTATGTGCCGTACGGAAAGGTCCTGGGGCGGGATGTAACAAGGTCTGGGGGAGGGCCTGAATCTGAAAGATGGCAGGGCCAGGTATAGGGGCAGGGCGCAAATGAAACGGGGACAGGGTTGCCATGGCAGCAGCAGCAGCAAGGGAGAGATGGCGCTGTAAGAGGCACGAGGCGAGAGGCTTCGCCAAGTCCTGCTCCTTCCTCAGAGCGATCCCAACCTGGAAACCAAAAACAACATGATCAAAATCTTTCTACAACTGTTCTACAATGTGATCACCACCATACAGCTATCACACGTTCCACAATCAGTCCACAACAAAACCTCCAGTAAAGTACTGCCACGACTGCGTGGCCAGGCACGACTCCAACACCATCATTACGTTTTCTGATGACACAACAGTGGTAGGCCTGATCACCGACAACGATGAGACAGCCTATAGGGAGGAGGTCAGAGACTTGTCAGTGTGGTGCCAGGACAACAACCTCTCCCTCAATGTGAGCAAGACAAAGGAGCTGTTCGTGGACTATAGGAAAAGGAGGGCCAAACCGGCCCCCATTAACATCAATGGGGCTGAAGTGGAACGGGACGAGAGTTTAAAGTTCCTTGGTGTCCACATCACCAACGAACTATCATGGTCCAAACACACCAAGACAGTTGTGAAGAGGGCACGACAACACCTTTTCCCCCACAGGAGATTTCGCATGGGTCCACAGATCTTCAAAAAGTTCTACAGCTGCACCATCGAGAGCATCCTGACTGGTTGCATCACCACCTGGTATGGCAACTGCTCGGCATCTGACCAAAAGGCGATACAGAGGGTAGTGTGTACAGCCCAGTACATCACTGGGGCCAAGCTTCCTGACATCCAAGACCTGTTTACTCGGTGGTGTCAGAGGAAGGCCCAAAAAATTGTCAAAGACTCCAGTCACCCAAGTCATAGACTGTTCTCTCTGCTATCGCACGGCAAGCGGTACCGGAGTGCCAAGTCTAGGACCAAAAGGCTCCTTAACAGCTTCTACCCCAAAGCCATAAGACTGCTGGACCATAATCAAATGGCCACCCGGACTATTTACATTAACCCCCCCCCCCCCCCCCCCCACCCTCCCTGTTTTTACACTGCTGCTAATCTCTGTTTATTATCTATGCATAGTCACATTACAAATGACCTCGTCTATCCTCTACCCCTGTACATTGACTCGGTACCTCCTGTATATAGCCCCGTTATTGTTATGTATTTTTTGTTGTTGTTACTTTTTGATTTGATTTGATTTTTACAACTTTTCTTTATTTAGTCAATATTTTCTTAACTCTATTTCTTGAACTGCATTGTTGGTTAAGATATTGTAAGTAAGCATTTCACTGTAAGGTACTGTTGTATTCGGTACAAGTGACAAATACAATACCATTTTATTTGATTTCATAATACAATAATGTGGTACTCACTGACTGGTTGCGTTGGGGCGGTAGACCATACGGGCTGAACTTGGGCTTGGCTGGCTTCCCTGCTACTCGGTCTTTATGTCTTCTACTTTTGATGTGCTTGAGGAGATGGGGGGAGACAGAGACAGACACAGAGAGAGACCCAAACTTAAGGAAAGCTTTGACTATGTACAGACTCAGTGAGCATAGCCTTGCTATTGAGAAAGGCCGCCGTAGGCAGACCCGGCTCTCAAGAGAAGACAGGCTATGTGCACACTGCCCACAAAATGAGGTGGAAACTGAGCTGCACTTCCTAACCTCCTGGCAAATGTATGACCATATTAGAGACACATATTTCCATCAGATTACACAGATCCACAAAGAATTTGAAAACAAAACCAATTTTGTAAAACTCCCATATGTACACTACAGTGTGCCATCACAACGTAAACATTTGTGACCTGTTGCCACAATAAAAGTTCATTTATTTTCCCTTACGTACTTCTTTAACACTGTATATAGCCATAGTATGACATTTGAAATGTCTCAATTTCTTAGAAATTTTGTGAGTGTAATGTTTACTTTTAATGGGCTCCCAAGAGGCGCGGTGCTGCTCCCAAGTGGGCTCCCAAGTGGTGCGGTGCTGCTCCCAAGTGGGCTCCCAAGTGGTGCGGTGCTGCTCCCAAGTGGGCTCCCAAGTGGTGCAGTGCTGCTCCCAAGTGGGCTCCTAAGTGGCGCGGTGCTGCTCCCAAGTGGGCTCCCAATTGGGCTCCCAAGTGGTGCGGTGCTGCTCCCAAGTGGACTCCCAAGTGGTGCGGTGCTGCTCCCAAGTGGGCTCCTAAGTGGCGCGGTGCTGCTCCCAAGTGGGCTCCCAATTGGGCTCCCAAGTGGTGCGGTGCTGCTCCCAAGTGGGCTCCCAAGTGGCGCGGTGCTGCTCCCAAGTGGGCTCCCAAGTGGTGCTGTGCTGCTCCCAAGTGGGCTCCCAAGTGGCACGGTGCTGCTCCCAAGTGGGCTCCCAAGTGGCGCGGTGCTGCTCCAAAGTTGGCTCCCAAGAGGCGCGGTGCTGCTCCCAAGTGGGATCCCAAGTGGCACGGTGCTGCTCCCAAGTGGGCTCCCAAGTGGGCTCCCAAGTGGTGCGGTGCTGCTCCCAAGTGGGCTCCCAAGTGGCACGGTGCTGCTCCCAAGTGGGCTCCCAAGTGGCGCGGTGCTGCTCCCAAGTGGGCTCCCAAGTGGTGCGGTGCTGCTCCCAAGTGGGCTCCCAAGTGGGCTCCCAAGTGGTGCGGTGCTGCTCCCAAGTGGGCTCCCAAGTGGTGCAGTGCTGCTCCCAAGTGGGCTCCCAAGTGGGCTCCCAAGTGGTGCGGTGCTGCTCCCAAGTGGGCTCCCAAGTGGTGCGGTGCTGCTCCCAAGTGGGCTCCCAAGTGGCGCGGTGCTGCTCCCAAGTGAGCTCCCAAGTGGTGCGGTGCTGCTCCCAAGTGTGCTCCCAATTGGGCTCCCAAGTGGTGTGGTGCTGCTCCCAAGTGGGCTCCCAATTGGGCTCCCAAGTGGTGCGGTGCTGCTCCAAAGTGGCATGGTGCTGCTCCCAAGTGGGCTCCCAATTGGGCTCCCAAGTGGTGCGGTGCTGCTCCCAAGTGGGCTCCCAATTGGGCTCCCAAGTGGTGCAGCGGTCTAAGACACTGCATCTCAGTGCTGGAGGCGTCACTACAGACAACCTGGTTCAAAACCAGACTGTATCACAACCGGCCGTGATTGGGAGTCCCATAGGGCGGCGCACAATTGGCCCAGCATCGTCTGAGTTTGGTCGGTGTAGGCCATCTTTGTAAATAAGAATTTGTTCTTAACTGACTTGCCTAGTTAAATAAAGGATAAATAAATAACTTTTGACTGTTTATTTCACTTTCGTTTATTGTCTATTTCACTTGCTTTGGCAATGTAAACATATGTTTCCCATGTCAATAAAACCCATTGAATTAACTTGAGAGAGAGAGAGAGAGAGAGAGAGATAGAGAGAGATAGAGAGACAGAGAGTCACCAAGAGAGAGAGACAGAGAGACACTGAGAGTGTGAGAGAGAGAGAGAGAGAAAGAGAGAGAGAGAGAGAGAGAGAGAGAGAGAGAGAGAGAGAGAGAGAGAGAGAGAGAGAGAAAAGTAGATAGAGAGAGACATTATATTATTACAATTTATATTGTATACATATATTGTATACATTGTTGCTTTGGCACTATTGACGCAATGTTTTTCAGGCCAATGAAGCAGCTTGAACTTGAGAGAGAGAGAGAGAGAGAGAAAGAGAGATGAGGCCAGTTTAAATCATAGATTCATATCAGGCCACAGGAAATGAAAGGAAACACTACACCTAATTAAAGTTCCACTCTTTCCTCTCATCTCTGTAATGTACATTTGTTCTTAGCCTTCTAAATATATAAATATTTATAAAAGGGAGGATTTGATTTTGAGTGGCGTACACAGACAGATGGTTATTAACAATCAGGCCAAACCATGTCTGATGAACTGATGAATATTCATAAGCACCTGACCTTATATAAACCCTAAACATTTCAACTTACAACAACCAGTACAACACATTTGTACCAACACAACCTGATGCTTACCTTCATGTATTTGTTTTGTGTTTCTTTGTATGCTGTTAAACTCAACCTGTATTTCACTCTCCTGTTTCAGTTGTGTCTCGGAGTTGACATACACTATATAACTAACCTGTTTCAGTTGTGTCTCGGAGTTGACATACACTATATAACTAACCTGTTTCAGTTGTGTCTCGGAGTTGACATACACTATATAACTAACCTGTTCGAGTTGTGTCTCGGAGTTGACATACACTATATAACTAACCTGTTTCAGTTGTGTCTCGGAGTTGACATACACTATATAACTAACCTGTTTCAGTTGTGTCTCGGAGTTGACATACACTATATAACTAACCTGTTTCAGTTGTGTCTCGGAGTTGACATACACTATATAACTAACCTGTTTGAGTTGTGTCTCGGAGTTGACATACACTATATAACTAACCTTTTTGAGTTGTATCTGGCAGTTGACATAAAGTATATACGTAACTAACCTGTTTAAGTTGTTCTCGGAGTTGACATACACTATATAACTAACCTGTTTGAGTTGTGTCTCGGAGTTGACGTGAACATCGCAGATCTCACAGTGGAAAGTTTTGTTCTGGAGCCCCGTTGACACCTCGGTGGGAGGGGCCAGCTTGGCTTTGACCCCTGACCTGGGGAATGACTTTATGGCTCCGTCGCCGCTCCTGGCCTCCAGCATTGTTTTGTGTTTCGTGCCTGACAGGGTGAAAGGTCAGATAGGTCAAAGGTGAGAAGCAGAGACGCCAACTAAGTATTAACAAAGTGGGACATCTGGCTACTACATAAAGGTGCATCTCAGTGTAAATGGAGATGATGACAAGAGAGAGGCCCTGTCCTAACATACACTTTACCTGTCAGATCGAGATGGCAGTAATGGCCTCGGCCTTGGGGTAAGGAAAGGAGTGATTGATTGGTGTGGTATTGATCAGATAAGAGCCCTGAGCTCTGTAGACGTCTTTGATTGATTAAGAAGACGGACTTGTTGCAGCATGATGATGACACACACAAGTACGCACGCACACAAACGCACACGCACGCACACACACACACACACACACAGGTCAGTGATGCTTCATTCTCACCGCTGTTGTGAGCCTGTAGCTGGGATGCAGAGTTGACGGCCACCTTGCAGAGAGAACAGTAGAGCAGTCTCTTAGCCTTCTCTTCCTCCGACTCTCCAACCTCCTCCACCGCTCCTTCCATCTCCCTCTCCTTCGCCACCATGGGACAGGGCGACAGAGAGGGGTCAGTGGGCGTCTCCATTGAAACTGCTGGGCTGCAGGTCGATGACGCCACCCCAGAGGCAGAGGGTGGTGACAACACGGGTCTGAATGTGACATCTACACAGAATAATATAATATAATAGAGCATTGTAATAAGGCTGCCATCATTTTTGGGGGATGAGTGAAATCTATACAAGTTTATCCCTCCCATCGTAGAATGAAACCGAATTTGAGCGTGTTGAGTGGTGAATTAGTGAGGAGAGTGTTTGTGTGTGTGATACTGGTGGTGAGAGAGAAAGGAGAGGTAAGTTAACCCTGATGCTTTCTTCTCTCCATCATCAACCTTTAAAATGTGCTGGTTACTACTGCAGGCCTGCATCTAATGCTGGTTACAACTGCAGGTCTGCATCTAATGCTGGTTACTACTGCAGGCCTGCATCTAATGCTGGTTACAACTGCAGGCCTGCATCTAATGCTGGTTACTACTGCAGGCCTGCATCTAATGCTGGTTACTACTGCAGGCCTGCATCTAATGCTGGTTACAACTGCAGGTCTGCATCTAATGCTGGTTACTACTGCAGGCCTGCATCTAATGCTGGTTACAACTGCAGGTCTGCATCTAATGCTGGTTACAACTGCAGGTCTGCATCTAATGCTAGTTACTACTGCAGGCCTGCATATAATGCTGGTTACTACTGCAGGCCTGCATCTAATGCTGGTTACTACTGCAGGTCTGCATCTAATGCTGGTTACTACTGCAGGCCTGCATCTAATGCTAGTTACTACTGCAGGTCTGCATCTAATGCTGGTTACAACTGCAGGTCTGCATCTAATGCTGGTTACAACTGCAGGTCTGCATCTAATGCTGGTTACAACTGCAGGTCTGCATCTAATGCTGGTTACTACTGCAGGCCTGCATCTAATGCTGGTTACAACTGCAGGTCTGCATCTAATGCTGGTTACAACTGCAGGTCTGCATCTAATGCTAGTTACTACTGCAGGCCTGCATCTAATGCTGGTTACTACTGCAGGCCTGCATCTAATGCTGGTTACTACTGCAGGCCTGCATCTAATGCTGGTTACTACTGCAGGCCTGCATCTAATGCTAGTTACTACTGCAGGCCTGCATCTAATGCTGGTTACTACTGCAGGCCTGCATCTAATGCTGGTTACTACTGCAGGCCTGCATCTAATGCTGGTTACAACTGCAGGCCTGCATCTAATGCTGGTTACTACTGCAGGCCTGCATCTAATGCTGGTTACTACTGCAGGCCTGCATCTAATGCTGGTTACTACTGCAGGCCTGCATCTAATGCTGGTTACTACTGCAGGCATGCATCGCAAATAGCACCCTATCCCTAACAAGTGTACCACTTTTGACCAGGGCCCATGGTGCACTATGTTGGGAAAGGGTGCCATTTGGGAAGCAGACCAAGTCTCTCAACTTTTATCATAACTCACTGAGAGAGAAAACCACACCAGCAACAGTGTTTATGAGATTCATTAGCCTCTGTAATCTCAGTAATAACCAAAGATTTCCCATGGGAATCTGTTTCCATTTTTCAGAGTGGGAAAATGAAAGGCTTCGGATTGAAATGATTACGGTCCATTATCTGCAGTGAGACGGACCGGGAACAGAAGGGCTTCCCCAGAGGGAAACCCCATAGTGGTCATGTGTTAATGGGGATTAGGCCTGTAAGCGTTTATTTATTGTCATTGACTGTCTCTCTAAAATGGCAAAAAGGCTGTTTGGCAAAGTAATCATCACAAAGTTCCCCTGTTTCTTCCACACTAAATAGAAAAACTTGCTCACTCTATCACTATGGCATGAAGTCAAATGAATAGACTCTTCCTCTATAACACACTCACGCACAACCACAACACATATGAACACGCCACTGAGGCATGCATACATTAATTTTTTTAAATATTTTTTTTCACCTTTATTTAACCAGGTAAGCTAGTTGAGAACAAGTTCTCATTTACAACTGCGACTTGGCCAAAATAAAGCAAAAGTGCGACAGAAACAACAACACAGAGTTACATGGAATAAACAAGCGTACAGTCAATACAATAGAAAAAAATGAAAGTCTATATACAGTGTGTGCAAATGGCATAAGGTGGTAAGGCAATAAATAGGCCATAGTAGCAAAGTACTTACAATTTAGCAGATTAACACTGGAGTGATAAATGAGCAGATGATGATGAGCAGATGATGGTGTGTAAGTAGTGATACTGGTGTGCAAAAGAGCAGCAAAGTAAATAAAAACAAAATGGGGATGCGGTAGGTAGATTGGGAGGGCTATTTACAGATGGACTATGTATAGCTGCAGCGATCGGTTAGCTGCTCAGATAGCTGATGTTTAAAGTTGGTTGAGGGAAATGTAAGTCTCCAGTTTCAGCAATTTCTGCAATTCGTTCCAGTCACTGGCAGCAGAGAACTGGAAGGAAAGGCGGCCAAATGAGGAGTTGGCTTTGGGGATGACCAGTGAGATATACCGGCTGGAGCGCGTGCTATGGGTGGGTGTTGTTATCGTGACCAGTGAGCTGAGATAAGGCAGAGCTTTACCTAGCATAGACTTATAGATGACCTGGAGCCAGTGGGTCTGGCGACGAATATGTAGCGAGGGCCAGCCGACTAGAGCATACAGGTCGCAGTGGTGGGTGGTATAAGACGCTTTGGTGACAAAACGGATGTCACTGTGATAGACTGCATCCAATTTGCGGATTAGAGTATTGGAAGCTATTTTGTAGATGACATCGCCGAAGTCGAGGATCGGTAGGATAGTCAGTTTTACTAGGGTAAGTTTGGCGGCGTGAGTGAAGGAGGCTTTGTTGCGAAATAGAAAGCCGATTCTAGATTTGATTTTGGATTGGAGATGTTTAATATGAGTCTGGAAGGAGAGTTTACAGTCTAGCCAGACACCTAGGTATTTGTAGTTGTCCACGTATTCTAGATCAGAACCGTCCAGAGTAGTGATGCTAGTCGTGTGTGCGGGTGCGTGCGGGTGCGGGCAGCGAACGGTTGAAAGCATGCATTTGGTTTTGGTAGAGTTTAAGAGCAGTTGGAGGCCACGGAAGGAGTGTTGTATGGCATTGAAGCTTGTTTGGAGGTTAGTTAACACAGTGTCCAAAGAAGGGCCAGATGTATACAGAATGGTGTCGTCTGCGTAGAGGTGAATCAGGGAATCACCCGCAGCAAGAGCGACATTGTTGATATATACAGAGAAAAGAGTCGGCCCGAGAATTGAACCCTGTGATACCCCCATAGAGACTGCCAGAGGTCCGGACAACAGGCCTCCGATTTTACACACTGAACTCTATCTGCGAAGTAGTTGGTGAACCAGGCGAGGCAGTCATTTGAGAAAGGCTATTGAGTCTGCCAATAAGAATGTGGTGATTGACAGAGTCAAAAGCCTTGGCCAGGTCGATGAAGACGGCTGCACAGTACTGTCTTTTATCGATGGCGGTTATGATATCGTTTAGTACCTTGAGCGTAGCTGAGTTTCACCCATGACCAGCTCGGAAACCGGATTGCACAGCGGAGAAGGTACGGTGGGATTCGAAGTGGTCAGTGATCTGTTTATTAACTTGACTTTCAAAGACTTTAGAAAGGCAGGGCAGGATGAATATAGGTCTGTAACAGTTTGGGTCTAGAGTGTCACCCCCTTTGAAGAGGGGGATGAACGCGGCAACTTTCCAATCTTTAGGATCTTGGACGAAATGAAAGAGAGGTTGAACAGACTGGTAATAGTGGTTGCAACAATGGCGGCAGAAAATTTTAGAAAGAGTTGGTCCAGATTGTCTAGCCCAGCTGATTTGTACGGGTCCAAGTTTTGCAGCTCTTTCAGAACATCTGCGATCTGGATTTGGGTGAAGGAGAAGCTGGGGAGGCTCGGGCAAGTAGCTGCGAGGGTTGCGGAGCTGTTGGCCGGGGTTGGAGTAGCCAGGAGGAAAGCACAGCCAGCCGAAATGCTTATTGAAATGTTCTCTTATCATGGATTTATCGGTGGTGACCGTGTCGCCTAGCCTCAGTGCAATAGGCAGCTGAGAGGAGGTGCTCTTGTTCTCCATGGACTTTACAGTTCCCAAATCTTTTTGGAGTTAGAGGTACAGGATGCACATTTCTGACTGACTGTGTGTATTGGTTCCTGACTTCCCTGAACAGTTGCATATCGCGGGGACTATTCGATGCTATTGCAGTCCGCCACAGGGTGTTTTTGTGCTGGTCAAGGGCAGTCGGTCTGGAGTGAACCAAGGACTATATCTGTTCTTAGTTCTAAATTTTTTGAAAGGGGCATGCTTATTTAAGATGGTGAGGAAATTACTTTTAAAGAACAACCAGGCATCCTCGACTGACGGGATGAGGTCAATATCCTTCCAGGATACCTGGGCCAGGTCGATTAGAAATGCCTGCTCGCAGGAGTGTTTTAGGGAGCGTTTGACAGCGATGAGGGGTGGTCCGCGTTTGACCGCGGACCCATTACGGATGCAGGCAATGTGGCAGTGATCGCAGAGATCCTGATTGAAAACAGCGGAGGTGCATTTGGAGGGCAAGTTGGTCAGGATAATATCTATGAGGGTGCCCATTTACGGATTTAGGGTTGTACCTGGTGGTTTCCTTTATAATTTGTGTGAGATTGAGGGCATCTAGTTTAGATTGCAGAACTGCTGGGGTGTTAAGCATATCCCAGTTTAGGTCACCTAACAGAACGAACTCTGAAGATAGATGGGGGGCAATCAATTCACATATGGTGTCAAGGGCACAGCTGGGAGCTGAGGGGGGTCTATAACAGGCGGCAATAGTGAGAGACTTATTTCTGGAGAGATTCATTTTTAAAATTAGAAGCTCGAACTGTTTGGGCATAGACCTGGAAAGTATGACAGAACTTTTCAAGCTATCTCTGCAGTAGATTGCAACTCCTCCCCCTTTGGCAGTTCTATCTTGACGGAAAATGTTGTAGTTGGGTATGGATATCTCAGAATTTTTGGTGGCCTTACTAAGCCAGGATTCAGACACGGCAAGGACATCAGGGTTGGCGGAGTGTGCTAAAGCAGTGAGTAAAACAAACTTAGGGAGGAGGCTTCTGATGTTAACATGCATGAAACCAAGGCTTTTTTGATTACAGAAGTCAATAAATGAGAGTGCCTGGGGTCACGCAGGGCCTGGGTTAGCCTCCACATCACCCGAGAAACAGAGGAGGAGTAGGATGAGGGTACGGCTAAAGGCTAGCAAAACTGGTCGTCTGGTGCGTTGGGGACAGAGAATAAAAGGAGCAGATTTCTGGGCGTGGTAGAATAGATTCAGGGCATAATATGCAGACAGGGGTATGGTGGGGTGCGGGTACAGTGGAGATAAGCCCAGGCACTGAGTGCATCCCTGGACATGCTCTGGACATGAGGTATCTAAGGCATGTACAGTGGGACTAGGGGCTCCGCAGTAAACTAAAACAATGATAATTATCAAAAACAACAGTATACATATTGACATTTGAGAGAGACATAAAGCGAGGCATAAAGCAATCACATGTGTTGATTGGGAGAGCTAGCTAAGTCAACAACGGGTAAGACAACAACAGCTAATCAGCTAAGTGAACAACAACAGGTAAAATTGCGATGAATGGGCAGAGAGGGTAGGTTAACTACACACAGGGCCTGAGTTCGGGGCTAGGGCCGACAGATAAACAAAGGTAAACAAAGTTGAGTATCATGATAAATGAACAGTCCCGCAGGCATCAGCTATATAGCCAAGTGATCATAGGGTCCAGTGTACAGCAATAGATGAAACAGGGAAGCAGCTAGGTAGTCGTTACTACGCTAGCACGCGGGAGACACGGCGTTTAAAGTTAGCAGTCTGGGGTAAGTAGAAGCGTCTGCTCCGTCGTCCGGCAAAGGCCGGTTGAAGGCACAGCTGATGGAATTATGTCTGCGGACCAGTCGTGAGGGTACAGCGGTGCGCCGTGTCGACAAAGGGACCGGGCCAGATGGCGAAAGAGGTATTGTAGTTGTGGGAATATCGTTTGCTAGCCGGGAGATGCGCCTGGCTCAGGGCTAGCTTCGGGGCTGGGTCACTCAGTTGAAGATAGCTAGATGTGATGATCAATGGTCGGCAGGAATCTGGCGTTGTAGTGGAGAAAAACAGTCCGAGGCTGGCAGGTATTATCCAGGCAAAAAAAACGTCTGGTGCCTGAGCAGAGGGTAAAGGCCGCTAGCAGTGGCTAACAATGACTAAATGGCTAGTAACTTAGCTAATTAGCTGGCTACCTTCTGATGAAAGTTTTGGCGATAGGGTCTAAAGAAATTGCGGATCACAATGAGTGAGGCGGGTTACCGGAAGATATATTTAATTTAAAAATGGAAAAAGAGATTGAAAAATACAGTGGAATATATACAAAAAAAATACAAAAAGTAAACGGGAGGACAACAAACCACGTCTGCACTGCTACGGCATCTTGGATTAACAAACAACGCAAACTCCTGCACACATACTCCCAGATCTGCATATGTTACAGACACACAAGCAAAGTGCTGCGTTTGAACCTCTAAAGACTCATTAGTGAGAATGTGTGTCTACATGTATACAGGGTCATTTAGAGAGAGGAGAGTTGAATGCCTTTCAGCGTTTTAGTCCATCTGCTCTATATGGCAGCGAGGATAGACAGACGAGAGGCTTCCTCACACATCAAAGAGATAGAGAGAGGTGACAGGAAACGCATGGTCTGTTAGAAGGGATGGTCTGGATGATCAAAGCTACAAGGAGCCTTTATGTGTTTGATGTCAGCACATATTTACAAATACACCCTTGAACGCACACACGCACACGTGCACGTACATACACACGCACACACCCTAACGCGTGCACTCATTCCCGCGCACACACACATGCTCACACACATCATCCCCCTCTCTCTGTCTACCCTTTCTCCCCCCTGGTACACACACACCAACCTGTTGAACTGTAGTCTGAGCTGGGTGGCACAGGGCGGGGAGAGACAGGGCTCTTGCTGACGGCGTCAGGGGCTCTGGTCTTGCAGTCCAGTGGGTCGAGGGCTTTGAGCCTCTTGAAGTGTTTGGTACCGCTGTAATGGGATGAGGCCTGACTCTACACAGAGAGAGACAATAGAACCAGAACCACTGTAATGGGATGAGGCCTGGCTCTACACGGAGAGACAATACAACCAGAACCACTGTAATGGAATGAGGCCTGGAACTACACAGAGAGAATCACTAGAACCAGAACCATTGTAATGGGATGAGGCCTGACTCTACACAGAGAGAGACAATACAACCAGAACCACTGTAATGGGATGAGCTCTACACAGAGAGACAATACAACCAGAATCACAGAGTCACACAAGATACAACAACAAGTCCAAAGACTATGCAGTAGTATGTTCTCAAGTCATCAAGTCATATAGCCACAGCATCAAGCCAGAGATCTAACATTACAGTTTCGTCAGTTAGCAGACACTCTTATCCAGAGCAATTTATAAATAAACTCTCAGAGAATTTCATCTCATACACTTCATCCAATATTTCAAGCTTGCGCTCACACGGTTTACACCCACACAACACTTGCATATTCCCCAGGAAGAGTAGCTGCTGCTTTTAGAACAGATAATAAAATAACTAAATAACACATTTGACAATCCCTGCATGTTGAGAAAAACCAGGCACGAGGTGCCATCTACAACCTAAAAAGATTAATTGGCTGTCCCCATAGGATAACGCTTTGAAGTACCCTCTGAAGAACACTTTTCGGTTCCATGTACACTGAACTAAAATATAAACGCAACATGCAACAATTTCTAAGATTTTACTGAGTTACAATTCATATAAGGAAATTAGTCAATTTAAATAAATTCATTAGGCCCTAATCTATGGATTTCACATGACTGGGAATACAGATATGCATCTGTTGGTCACAGATACCCTTAAAAAATAGGGAGAGGCGTGGATCAGAAAACCAGTCAGTATCTGGTGTGACCACCATTTGCCTCATACAGCAAGACACATCTCCTTCACATAGAGTTGATCAGGTTGTTGATTGTGGCCTGTGGAATGTTCCACTCCTCTTCAATGGATGTGTGAAGTTTCTTTATATTGTCGGAACACGCTGTCGTACACGTCGATCCAGAGCATCCCAAACATGCTCGATGGGTGACATGTCTGGTGAGTCTGCAGGCCACCAAGAAATGGGACATTTTCAGCTTCCAGAAATTGTACATACACGCTGACTGCCATCTGCCTGGTACAGTTGAAACCGGGATTCATCCATGAAGAGCACACTTCTCCAGTGTGCCAGTGGCCATCAAAGGTGAGCATTTGCCCACTGAAGTCAGTTACGACACCAAACTGCTGTCATGTCAAGACCCTGGTGAGGATGACTAGCACACAGATGAGCTTCCATGAGGCGGTTCCTGACAGTTTGTGAAGAAATTCTTTGGTTGTGCAAACCCACAGTTTAATCAGCTGTCCAGGTGGCTGGTCTCAGACGATCCCACAGGTGAAGAAGCCGGATGTTGAGGCCCTGGGCTGACGTAGTTATGCTGCCAAATTCTCTAAAATGACATTGGAGGCGGCTTATGGGAGAGAAATGAACATGTAATGATCATGTTGTTTAATCACCTTCTTGATATGTCACACCTGTCAGGTGGATGGATTATCTAGGCAAAGGAGAAATGCTCAACACATTTGTGCTCACAATTTGAGAGAAATAAGCATTTTGTGCGTATGGAAAATTTATGGGATCTTTCATTTCAGCTCAGGAAACATGGGACCAACATTTTAGATGTTGCGTAATGATCATGTTGTTTAATCACCTTCTTGATATGTCACACCTGTCAGGTGGATGGATTATCTAGGCAAAGGAGAAATGCTCAACACATCTGTGCTCACAATTTGAGAGAAATAAGCATTTTGTGCGTATGAAAAATTTATGGGATCTTTAATTTCAGCTCAGGAAACATGGGACCAACATTTTAGATGTTGCGTTTATGTTTTTGTTCAGTGTAGAACCCTTTTGGTTCCAGGTAGAACTCTTTTGGATTCCATGTAGGAACCCAAAAGAGTTCTACCTGGAACCAGAAAAGGTTTTCCTATGGGAACAGCCAAATAACACTTTTGGAACCCTTTTTTTCTGAGTGTTGAGACAGTAGAGTTCTCAAGCATCCCTGGTACTGCCCTCTATGAGGTCAAACTCTGCCTACCTCAGAGTTGAACCTCAGTCGGCACACAACACACGATGAGCTGGGTTTCCTCATAGGGGGCGTGGCTTGCCCAACCCCTGGACCAATCAGCATTTTGTGAACGCGGTCCATCTGCAAGAACAAGAGTGAAAAGGGGGATGAATTACTGAGCTATGGCTAGGGCAGAGACTAAGGCAGGAGCAAAGGTTTAGCAAGAGTTCAATGTTAGAGTACCTCAAATGCTCCCAGACTTAAACAAGCTTGGAGTAATGGTCCTTCCTTTACTTATAACAGATGGTGACCAATGCCTACCTTCCCAAACTAAACAAGAGAGAAAATGTGGTATGGATAGGGAAAAGACTAGGGTTAAGACTAGGGTTAAGAGTAGGGTTAAGACTAGGCTTAAGAGTAGGGTTAAGAGTAGGGTTAAGAGTAGGGTTGAGACTAGAATGAAGACTAGGGTTAAGAGTAGGGTTAAGACTAGGATGAAGACTAGGGTTAAGAGTAGGGTTAAGAGTAGGGTTAAGACTAGGGTTAAGAGTAGGGTTAAGAGTAAGGTTAAGAGTAAGGTTAAGACTAGGCTTAAGAGTAGGGTTAAGACTAGGGTTAAGACTAGGGTTAAGAGTAAGGTTAAGAGTAAGGTTAAGACTAGGCTAAAGTGTAGGGTTAAGACTAGGGTTAAGACTAGGGTTAAGAGTATGGTTAAGAGTAAGGTTAAGACTAGGCTAAAGTGTAGGGTTAAGACTAGGGTTAAGACTAGGGTTAAGAGTAAGGTTAAGAGTAAGGTTAAGACTAGGCTAAAGTGTAGGGTTAAGACTAGGGTTAAGACTAGGGTTAAGAGTAAGGTTAAGAGTAAGGTTAAGACTAGGCTAAAGTGTAGGGTTAAGACTAGCGTTAAGACTAGGGTTAAGCAAGGGTCAATGTTGAGGAAGGAGACCTGAAATGGTCCTCTGTAGCTCAGTTAGTGGAGGATAGTGTCACATGAGTTGATGCTGGAGAGGCGAAGCAGGTACAGGGAGTCAAACATTTAATAAGGAACGGACATGGAATGAGACAGGAACAGCGTCAGCATACAAGAAAACAAAGACAAAAACAAGCAATGCATCAGCCATCATACGAAGCATCGGGGAGTACTGGCATTCCAGTTGGTATGGTGACATTGGCTCTGGGTCGCCACCAATGGAACTGGGGGTGCCTCGCCAGCTCGTTGGGCCTCCACACCCACCCTTTCCTTTCCCCGGTTGGCTCGGATGGCGCCCATCCCACGGCGGGCCTCAGCTGGATCGTCAGTTCTTGTTCGCCCAGCCGGTCCAGGAGTTCTGTTTGTTTTGTTGGTGACGTTGGGGTGGATTCCGCCGCCGATGGAACCGGGGGTGCCTAAGCCATCCCGTCAGGCTTCCACACCCTGGCTGGCTCGGCAGGTTTCCATCCCGTCCGCTGGATTGTCGGGCTCCCTCTCTGCAGCGGGATCGACAGGCGTCTTGTCTCAGCTGGATGTTAGGCTCCCATGCCTCAGCCGGCTCGCCAGGCTCCCACACCCCTGTCGGTTCATCGGGCTTCCACGCCCCAAATGGCTTGCCCAGCGCCCATGTCTCGGCCGGTTTGCCCAGGTGAGACGCCTAGAGGTGCCCCAAGAGGGGGGTGGGGGGGTGTACTGTCACGTCTGCTCCCGCTCTTCCCCTCCTGGTGCTAGAGGGCGCCAGGTTGCCCTGCATCACGTCTCCCTCGCTGCAGCGGGATCTAGCCTGCATCACTCCTCATAGCCTGGCTCCTCTAGGTTTCTTCCTAGGTTTTGACCTTTCTAGGGAGTTTTTCCAAGCCACCGTGCTTCTACACTTGCATTGCTTGCTGTTTGGGGTTTTAGGCTGGGTTTCTGTACAGCACTTTGATATATCAGCTGATGTAAGAAGGGCTATATAAATACATTCTACAGGCGTCTTGCCTCAGCCGGCTCCCATGCTCCTGACGGTTCGTCAGGTTTAAACACCCCAACCGGCTTGCCCAGCGCCCATGTCTCAGCCGGTTCGCCCAGGTGGGACGCCGGTGGTGCCCCGTCTGCTCCTGCTCCCCCCCCCCCCCGCCCCCCCTGGCGCTTGAGGGCACCAGACTGCCCTGCATCACTCACTCCTTTTATCCATTACACACACCTGCTTTCCCTCGTCACGCGCATCAGTGATATTGGACTCACCTGGACTCCCTCATCATCTGTTTATTTCCTCCCATATATTTGTATTTTCCCCAGCTCTGTTCTCCGCTACTGCATTGATTGTTTTTTGTCTGTGTTACTAGTCTGCTGACACTGTTCCTGTCTCGTTCCATGTCCGTTCTTCATTAAATGTTTTTACTCCCTGTACCTGCTTCGTCTCTCCAGCGTCATTCCACGTGACAGATAGTGCTTGCAATGCCAGGATAGTGGATTACATTCCAGGGACCATCTGTATGTAAAATGTATGCACGCATGACTGTCACTTTAAATTCTCCCTTGACTAGACTGGCTGAGTAGCCAGAAGCTATGTCCCATATATAGCTTAGTCTATGCCGCTCTGACATTGCTTGCCCAAATATTTATATATTCTTAATTCCATTCCTTTACTTTAGATTTGTGTGTTTTGTTGTGAAATTGTTAGATATTACTTGTTAGATATTACTTGTTAGATATTACTTGTTAGATATTACTTGTTAGATATTACTTGTTAGATATTACTGCACTGTTATTCCCTATGTAATGTACTGCCTTTGAACAGAGACTGCCAGAGGCTGCCAGAGACTGCCAGAGACTGCCACAGGCTGCCAGAGACTCAAAATAATGGTTATGTTACTGATAACAGAGTGCATGGTTACTAACCTTTCAACAGCAATCAAGTGGTAAAATGTGGTTTGGGTTTGGTTGATCAAGTGGTCACAGTAGAGAAAAAGAAAGAGAAAGTTATCTCTCCATAACGGATCACAGGGTACTTAGTACCTTTTAACAGTAAATACCCCTAAAGACCTCAAATTGCCCTTGGGCAGGTCCAACATCACTCACTGGACACCCCTCTAGAGGGTGACGGTCATTGTTGTCCACAGAGACGGGCTTGGAAAACTCTGGGTTGAGAGGAGCATCTGTGAGTTCACCTTGACAAGTTCAAAGATAAACTCTTGAGCTTGCTTGGCCAAAAAGCAAGGTGGTCCATAGACATGGATCAGTGGTGGCTGGTGGCACTTTAAATGGGGCGGTTGAGCTCACAGTAATGCCTTTTTTGGTTTCGGTTCCAGGTAGAACCCTTTTGCTTTACAGGATCTAGATGTGAACCACAGGAGTTCTACCTGGAATTAAAAAGGGTCCTTCAATGGGCTATCTTATGGGAACAGCCGAAGAACCCATTTAGGTTCTAGATAGAACCTAGAGTAGGGAAGTGGTGGTCCTCATGCAGAGTTACTGGGTGTCCTAAGAGGACAGTCAAATAACACCTTTGGAACTATTTTTTCTATGAGTGTAGAGGAATACAATTCACCACTTGGCCAGATCACAATACATACTTTAAATCTGAAATCTTATAGTTAAATAAAATATTGTTTGATTTTGTTTATTAGCTGACTTTGTCTCCCTTCTCCTGTCTCTCTCCTCCTGTATAAAATGTAACAACAACTGGGTAGAGATACAACCACGGATCTCTCTCCTCCAGTGGAGTGCCAGAGTGTGTCTCTTTACGACCGTATAGAAACAAGTGATAAAACGGAGAGCAAAACTGCCTGGGCCTGGTGTGCTGTATCATTATCTCACTGTGTGTTTCTGGACTTGACCTGCTATCACACTGTGTTTGTGTATGTGTTTGTGTGTGCGCATGTGTGTGTGCGTGTGTGTGTGCTTGTGCGTGTTCTTGTGCGTGTGTGTGTTTGTGTGTGCGTGTGTGCGTGTGTGTGCGTGTGTGTGTGTGTGTGTGATTCTGGTCTTTACCTATAGTGGGGTTTTAATAAGCAGACACTCCAATAAAAGGGGAATGGGCTTTCTGAAGCAAAGCAAAACAATGACCTGCAGTAAAACAACACTGATATTCAGAGAGGCTGTAAGTCACGTCTTCAAAGGCCATCTGGTGGGAGTATGGAGATGTGGAGTGTGCGTGTGTGTGTGTGATGGAGAGCGCTGCAGAACTAAACATGCACAACACTTTCCTGGATTTAGCATCCTTCTAATAATGAACCATAACAACCCATAGAACAGGACTTCTATCATGAGGCTGTCAAACTAGACTGTACTTAGAAAATTAGGTTTTCTTCCGCACTTTTTACCTAGGGAGAAATTCCTTCCAACTGGAGGAACAGTGTGGATGTGGGAAGAAAGGGGCTTGAGTTCCTACTGTGATGATAAGTTAAGCCTGTTATGTGCTCCTGATTCCTACTGTGATGATACATTATTAAGCCTGTTATGTGCTTCTGAGGTCCTACTGTGATGATATGTTAAGCCTGTTATGTGCTCCTGATTCCTACTGTGATGATATGTTAAGCCTGTTATGTGCTTCTGAGGTCCAACTGTGATGACACGCTAAGCCTGTTATGTGCTCCTGTATGCACAAGCGTGTGTGTGTGTGTGTGTGTGTGTGTGTCTGCTCTAAGCCTTTCTCCTCTGCTGTCTTCTATCATGTACTCTGTGACCTTAAGGCCCCCACTCCCCACCTACTAACTCTTCAGCACGCCCCCCCCTTCCAACCCTTCACCACCCTCCTAACTCTTTAGTACTGTCAACCCTTATATCCCCCTCTCTGATCTAGCACTCCACATTCCACCCCGTCTGTTCCACGATGAACCCTCTTCACTCCTTAACTTAACTTTTACATGATCATCTTTAAACCCATAGCTCTCTGACCACTCCTTTACTGGTTTTGTTTAAGTAATATTCATTAATAAAGTTTTTTTCTTCACATTTTACAAACATATATGAATTCATATAAATCAACTCCTTTACCCCCTCCCTCCATTCCTTCCTCCCCTCTTTCTCACCTCCTATGTTTCTGTCTCATCAATGTCACATTCAGCTCTCCCCATCATACTCTTCTTCTTAAACCTAACCCTAACCCATCACTCCCCCCTCAACCCTAACCCATCACTCTACACTCTCCCCTCAACCATCACTCTACACTCTCCCCTCAACCCTAACCCATTACTCTACACTCTCCCCTCAACCATCACTCTACACTCCCCACTCAAACCTTACCCTAACCCATCACTCTACACTTTCCCCTCAACCATCACTCTACACTCACCCCTCAACCCTTACCCTAACCCATCACTCTCCTCTCCTCTCAACCCTAACCCATCACTACACTCTCCTCTCAACCCTAACCCATCACTCTACTCTCCTCTCAACCCTAACCCATCACTCTACACTCTCCTCTCAACCCTAACCCATCACTCTACACTCTCCTCTCAACCCTAACCCATCACTACACTCTCCTCTCAACCCTAACCCATCACTACACTCTCCCCTCAACCCTAACCCATCACTCTACACTCTCCTCTCAACCCTAACATCTCTCTACACTCTCCTCTCAACCATCACTCTACACTCTCCCCTCAACCATCATGCTACACTCTCCCCTCAACCATCACTCTACACTCTCCCCTCAACCCTTACCCATCACTCTACACTCTCCCCTCAACCATCACCCATCACTCTACACTCTCCCCTCAACCATCACTCTACACTCTCCCCTCAACCATCACTCTACACTCTCCCCTCAACCCTAACCCATCACTGCACTCTCCCCTCAACCCTAACCCATCACTCTACACTCTCCTCTCAACCCTAACATCACTCTACACTCTCCCCTAAACCATCACTCTACACTCTCCCTTCAAACATCACTCTACACTCTCCCCTCAACCATCACTCTACACTCTCCCCTCAACCCTTACCCATCACTCTACACTCTCCCCTCAACCATCACTCTACACTCTCCCCTCAACCATCAATACACTCTCCTCTCAACCCTAACCCATCACTCTACACTCTCCCCTCAACCATCACTACTCTCCTCTCAACCCTAACCCATCACTCTACACTCTCCTCTCAACCATCACTCTACACTCTCCACTCAACCATCACTCTACACTCTCCTCTCAACCCTAACCCATCACTCTACACTCTCCTCTCAATTCTAACCCATCACTCTACACTCTCCCCTCAACCCTAACCCATCACTCTACACTCTCCCCTCAACCCTAACCCATCACACTACACTCTCCTCTCAACCATCACTCTACACTCTCCCCTCAACCATCACTCTACACTCTCCCCTCAACCATCACTCTACACTCTCCCCTCAACCATCACTCTACACTCTCCTCTTAACCATCACTCTACACTCTCCCCTCAACCATCACTCTACACTCTCCTCTCAACCCTAACCCATCACTACACTCTCCTCTCAACCCTAACCCATCACTACACTCTCCCAACTCTAACCAATCACTCTCTTTCTCCTTTACACTGACATTTACTCCTGAGGTGCTTACCTGTTGCACCCTCGACAACCACTGTGATTATTATTATCTGACCCTGCTGGTCATCTATGAACGTTTGAACATCTTGGCCATGTACTGTTATAATCTCCACCCGGGACAGCCAGAAGAGGACTGACCACCCCTCAGAGCCTGGTTCCTCTCTAGGTTTCTTCCTAGGTTCTGGCCTTTCTAGGGAGTTTTTCCCAGCCACCGTGCTTCTACACCTGCATTGCTTGCTATTTGGGGTTTTAGGCTGGGTTTCTGTACAGCACTTTGAGATATCAGCTGATGTAAGAAGGGCTTTATAAATAAATTTGATTCAATTTTTTATTTGAATTTCTCTCCTTTTCTCTCTCTATCTGTCGGTATGTATCTTCCTCTTTTCACACTTACAAATGTCACTTGTCATTCTCTCCATCCCTCCTATAACCTGTCTTTTGTAGATTTCATGTGCTGTAGGAAAGAGAGTTAAGGGCTACGTGTCAGTAGACAGAAACAGATCATGCATAGTATGAACACCGCTGTACTGCAGCTCCCACTTCGTGGTCCCTCTGAGGGAGGTGACAGACAGAGTTCTGAGTTTGAGATGATCATGGTCATTACAGTCAGTAGTATGAGTTATGGCTGTGGACAGAGAGACTAGGATGGCGGTTCTTTTGTACGGTAATCATTCTTGACTGTTATTACATCTCTTGACC